>NW_027747526.1:0-304 GCF_054177405.1 Leptonychotes weddellii | reverse complement strand
TCTTGAACAGTTTGCCAGGGATGTCTTATTTTTTATTTAAAAAGAGATGAGATGAAATAACATTTAAAAATACTCTAAGAGGAGGATTTAATCATGTTAGACAAATTAGAGTTTAGAACGGAAACATAGAGGACATGACAACCTTTGAGTTTAATAAAAATTTTTCCACCCAAAATTTTTCTGTCAAATACCATACCTGCATATCTCTATTTTAATCATTATGGCTATTTAAATTATTTAATCTATTACAAGGCAAGCTTTTTCTCATAATTGTCATTATTAAAAACTTACCAATCTATTTTCT
>NW_027747525.1:0-304 GCF_054177405.1 Leptonychotes weddellii | reverse complement strand
TTTTAAGGACAGATAGCATCTCAGGTTTTGGAAAAATCAGTCTTGTCCTTAAGTAGACACGTGCTTGCAAGTGGCATGGGGCTCACCTTGCCTCCTAGTGGCTGTGACTTAAGGGGAGCACGGCTTTGTGGGTGAAGGGACTTAGGAGGCAGCCAGACCCGCAGAGCCCCAGAGAGTAGCAGATGCTGCCCAAACACCACGTCTCTCCACTCTGAGTGCTCCCAAAGTGCAGACAGTGGCAGGCAGGGCCCACCAGCTTCTGACACCATTCATGTGCTCCAAATGACCTTGGGAACAGGTTTTC
>NW_027747524.1:0-304 GCF_054177405.1 Leptonychotes weddellii | reverse complement strand
CTCGTCTACTACTAGTCTTTGCGGTGTTTGCTTTCTTGAAGTTATAAACTAGGCACAGGGTTCATGTTCAGCTTTTAAGCACTTTTATAACAATGAGAAGTGCCTTTTTAGAATTGGGTGACTTTCAACAGTTTGTTAACTTGCCATCTCTACCCTTTTAGTTTCTGGGCAGATTTCATGTGTCGTGCCCTACCCCCCCTCTCCTTTTGTATTAATCAAATCGTTTTGTAGAGGTGGAATCTTAAGTGTTTGTGTGTCCATTTTCTTTGCATGTGCAGCCTTTTGCTGTGCCTGTTCAGTGTTT
>NW_027747523.1:0-304 GCF_054177405.1 Leptonychotes weddellii | reverse complement strand
TCGAGGTATGGAACACTGAGGCCCAAAAAGGCCTTAAGGGAGAACTAGTCCACCTTTGGGTGGTACAAGCTGAGGAAACGGAGGTACAGAGAAATTCAGTGACCAGCATTACTGTGCCTTAGCAAACTTCTTGTGAATAAGAGGGGAAAATGCTGTTATATTTAACAGCTCAAAGTAAGAAGCTGAAATGAAGTTGGGCCGCTGCATTTGGGTCAGCCATGTTGGAACACCATGTAGTGAGAAACCGCAGGGTGAAGTAAAGGATCCAGAGGACTAGTGTGTGGAGACATGGATGCTAGCCTAG
>NW_027747522.1:0-304 GCF_054177405.1 Leptonychotes weddellii | reverse complement strand
GCCTGGGTGGCTCAGTCGTTAAGCATCTGCCTTCAGCTCAGGTCATGATCCCAAGGTCCTGGGATCGAGCCCCGCATCGGGCTCCCTGCTCGGCGGGAAGCCTGTTTCTCCCTCTCCCACTCCCCCTGCTTGTGTTCCCTCTCTCGCTGTGTCTCTCTCTGTCAAATAAATAAATAAAATCTTTAAAAAAAAAAAAAAAGAAAGTAAACCTCTAAGACAGTGCTTCTCAAACTTGACTTTGTATCATGGGAGGCCTTGTTAAAACACAGATTATTGTCAACTCCCTCCATCCCCCCAGCCCTGC
>NW_027747521.1:0-304 GCF_054177405.1 Leptonychotes weddellii | reverse complement strand
CGATGACGTTGTTCCATGGGGACAGTGGCCAAAATGTGCCACCGAACCCCAACCTGTCCATACTTAGCCAAGAACAAAGGATCCCAAATGTGAAATTTCCACCTGGGCCTCAAGGCACGGAGCAGAGGCAAGAGGCTCAGAAGGGCCCGGAAGACCTCGCCTCTCTCAGCAGGTCACCGTGTGGGACAGCCCAGGGCGGGTGGCCCCTGGCGGCATCATCTGCCCCTGGTACGTCGGCACCTCGGACGCCCCAAGTTATACCAAATGAAAATAACTGCCTCTTGGGGTCTGAGAGGCATGACTT
>NW_027747520.1:0-304 GCF_054177405.1 Leptonychotes weddellii | reverse complement strand
GGGCTCCCTGCTCGGCAGGGAGTCTGCTTCTCCCTCTCCCACTCCCCGTTTGTGTTCCCTCTCTCTCTGTGTCTTTCTCTGTCAAATAAATAAATAAAATCTTTAAAAAAAAAAAAAAAGATGAGTCAGTCCCACACATACTCCCCTTGAAGAAGCTTAGAGGTGAGTGGGAAGCATAGGTGTACTTTGATAACTAGAGTATCAGAGAATATAGATAAAGGACTATGGGAGAAATCTGAAGGAATTGGTGTTATCAGAGGTAACAGAGGTATCAGAGAAGGCCTGACAGAAAATGTGACATATT
>NW_027747519.1:0-304 GCF_054177405.1 Leptonychotes weddellii | reverse complement strand
TTTACACAGAAACACACAAAACAGGGTTGTGTATCTCTAGGAAGAGAACAAAGCTGGAAAGAAATTCAGATTGTTCGTTCACAGTAGTTGCTTTAGATATTGAGCTGGTTAGTGACTTATATGTTCTTCTTAATACTTGTGGTATTTTTTTTTTCCTTTTTTAAAAAAAATTTTTATTGTTATGTTAATCACCATACATTACATCATTAGTTTTTGATGTAGTGTTCCATGATTCATTGTTTGTGTATACCACCCAGTGCTCCATGCAGAACGTGCCCTCTTTAATACCCATCACCAGGCTAAC
>NW_027747518.1:0-304 GCF_054177405.1 Leptonychotes weddellii | reverse complement strand
TGCATGGAGCACTGGGTGTTATACGCAAACAATGGATCGTGGATCACCACATCAAAAATTAATGATGTATTGTATGGTGACTAACATAATAAAAAAAAAATGTTCAAGACTCAGCTAAGGGATTCTGAAATTAGTTTAGAAACAAAGGGAAAGTGCACCACCAGGGGCACATGCCATGACTGCAGGGAAATATACGACGAAGGCAACCCTTCAGCTGCTGCTGAGTCCTACCAATTTCCCAGGCCCCAGTAATTGCAGAGCCAGGGGAAAGCAAAGCTCTGGGGACGAGGCCAGGGGACAGGGA
>NW_027747517.1:0-304 GCF_054177405.1 Leptonychotes weddellii | reverse complement strand
GTCCATCCTTTATACATTTATCAAAACTCATGCAATTGTTTGCTTAAAATGTTTGCATTTGTTATATGCAAAGTAAACTTCAATAAAGGTGATGTGTTTTTAAAAGGGGTCTCAACTAGTACCTATCAGAATGGATCAACTAAGACCACACAAAGACATTTATCAGGAAACTGTAAATCTCTGGATACAAAGAGAAGATTCTATAAACTTTTCTAGAATAAAAATCTCACATTAAAATAAAAGGATTTTAAAAAGTCAAATGATTTCAAAATTTTCAAAAGGTAGACAATAGGGCACCTGGATG
>NW_027747516.1:0-4484 GCF_054177405.1 Leptonychotes weddellii | reverse complement strand
GATCTGCCGCTTGTTGGGTCCCAGCTGGAGGAGCAGTGGCCCGACTGTGCCACGGATCACAGTTTATGGCAACCCTGAGATGAGAGCCCACACCTTGGCTCCGTCTCCGCAGCCAGCTTCCCTGCTCCCCTGGTCTGCCGCACTCAGGCACCCCCTGGTCTTTCTGTGACCCCGAGGGTCCTGAGACCACACTGTCCCAGCGAGGGTTCCACCCCTGGCTTAGCCACTGGAGCGACGTCCCTCATTGGAGCTGACTTCTAAAAGTTCTGATTTTGTGCTCCGTGGCTCTATCACTTCCCAGAAGCTGCCGACGGAGGCCCCCTCCCCCGCTGTCTATCCTCCCGAATATCGCCTCGGATTCACTTCTCCGCATGTCCTACCTTCCAGAAAGTGGTCGCTTTTCTGTTCAGAGAGTTGCTGCTATTCTTTTCTTCGATCTCCTGTTGAGTTTGTAGGTGTTCAGAATGGTTTGATCCCTATCCAGCTGAATTCCTGAGACCAGACGTAATCCAGGGCTCCTACTCCTCCGCCATCTTGCTCTGCCTCTCATTAAGGTACTGTGTTAACTACTATACACCCATAGGACTATTATCATCATTACATCTTAAAGAGAGAACTGAAGTTTAGAGAGACCATGTATCCTTCTTGAGGTCACATGGTTAGTGATAGAGACAGGACTTAGACCCAAGCAGTCTAGGTTAACCTGGTTTAACCATTATTCCATACAGCCAAGTAGTAAACTATACAAGGCTCTCAGCATGGGGTATGGGTTAGCCTGGCTCAGGGGTCCATTAAGGATATCTTGTGAAAATTATTGATAATTAAAAATAAACAATGCTTTTATAGTTTGATAGAGCTCTCTTGATGCCATGTTTCAAAATGACTGTGTAGGGGCACCTGGGTGGCTTTGTTAAGTGTCCAACTCTTGATTTTGGCTCAGGTCATGATCTCAGGGTTGTGAGATCGAGCCCCATGTCAGGCTCCAAGCTCAGTGGGGAATCTGCTTGAGATTCTCTCTCTCCCTCTCTCTCTGCTCCTCCCCCTGCTCATGCTCATTCCCTCTCTCTTTCTCTCTCTCTCAAATAAATAAATCTTAAAAAAAAAGACTGTATAAAAATGTCCTGCTTCTGAATTCAACCCAAAAATCCTTAGAGAGAAGGGTCCTGAGAATAAATAAAAATCTAAGAGCCAGCCAGTGCCCTGGCTCCCTGCTAGACCTGGGTTTAGCACAGTGACTATTCCCTTGGTTTCCTAGGTAAGATTGTCACTACACTGACCAGAGCTAATTAAACCAGGAAAGCCCAAAGGAAGACTTGATTGAAGATGAGATCTAGCCACAGTCCAAGACCTGGTGCTTGCTCAGTGTAAAAGAGACTAAATAGAGCAGAGCTGTTGCTTGAATGACATGTAAGTTAGCTCACTCTTGTTCTCTCTCTCTCCCTCCTTACCCTCTCTTTCTCTCCCTCCCTTTCTCCCTCCCTCTGATCCATCACACCCTGGAAAGGAATAATGATGGCCTTTCCAAAGATAAGAGGATTTCATTTCCCACCACCAAGCCAGGAAATACTCTCAGGCATTTAACTCTTCAACAACTTATGTGAAGCAATTGCACTGAAGGCAGCATCTGACTGGCCCCTTAAGGCCCTGCTTTGTGTGAAACACACACAGCAGGCCCACTTCTGCTCCTAGCCACTCATGGAGCTCTTGCTACAGCTCTCTGACATCTCCAGGCTGGTAGAGGAGAGCTGCGGGACCTCCAGGCCTTTTAAAGATTATTTTCAAAAGCTTCCTTCATCTAACCCTGCTCTAACTAGAGTTCCAAAGAGCTGTTAGGCAGCATCTAAAAACCCCTTTCTTAACTGGGTGAGTCTATCATCTGAACTAGAATTTTTCTAAAACATGATCAGTGATTGTCTTAGTCTTGTTTAGTGTGTGTGCGCACACGCACACATGCACACACACACACACATACACACACTAGTCAATATATGAAAATAATCAGGGAAGAAAAGAACAAGGAGGAGAACCCTTAGGTATATGGGAAACTGAGGTAAATCATGGAATGTGGACACTGCTTCCCCCTGCAGCACTCTGAAGGGATAGCTGATTATTTTCCCATACCCCAAGTACCTCAGGGCCAGAAGTTTAGCAGGTGTCACCCTTGCTCCCCATTGCTTTTTCTAGTGCTCTTTACTCTTGTAAACCTCTCTTTTGGCTTACATCATCTAACTATACCAATCTCCCTCTCTTCCTCTTTCTATAGCTGTCAGCAATTCCTTCATTTACCAACTTCGGCATTATCCTCCCCAACCCAGGCCTTGTCATCATTCTTAGTGACATCAATATCCATATAGATGGCTCTTCCAAATCCCTGGTTTCTTAGTTCTTTGACTTCCGAATTGCCCCTTGACTCCAGCTTAACCACCCATTCCTAATATCCCTGAACCTACTTCACCTTCCATATCAGTAACTCCAACATTCTGTTCTCTGTCCATAACCTATGTTCTTTGCACTTTGCATGTTCAAGTACTTCTTACTACAACTATTCTTTGACTTCATTAAAATATCCAATTCACTGACTTCTTCGCTTTCTCTCAGTACATCAGCTAGTTTTTCTTTACCTTGCTTTTTATCCAATTTAGATCCCTCAGCCATATATTTTCAATAATTCTTGTCAATACCCTAAAGTCTCTTACTTCTCTGTCATTTCGTCGCACACATCTGGCAAAACCTTAACCCTGAATGAACACTTATGTCCACTTTCACCAAGTCTGTATCAAAGTGATCAATAACTGCTAGACAAAGTCATATACATGGAAGACTAGGACCACAGTGTGTTCATGACCACCATCCTCATACATATTCTCAACACCACCTGCAATCCTAATGTATGTCTTTGGTCAATTCCATTTCCCACCCTCCACAGACTACTTCAGATTTTCTCCATTCTCCTCAAACCTCCATCCCTTGACGCCATCCTCCTCCCTCTCTCTCAGCAAATTACAGAGAAAATTGAAACTATTAGACATAAATGCTCTCCTCTTCTTGATTATAAACATAAAGGCCTACCTAACACCTGTGTGTATTATCCTTTTACAGTTAAGAGCCAGCTCTACTACTCACTAGCTGTGTGAATTTTATCAAATCATATAGCCTTGTTGTGCTTTTTGTTTTTTAATAATATATAGACAATAGTAATAGCCAATTAATAGACTTGTTTCTTTAAAGATTTATTTATTTATTTGAGAGAGAGAGAGCGCACACTGGGGGAAGGGGACAGGGAGAGGGAAAGACAGAATTCTCAAGCAGACTCCCCAATGAGTGCAGAGCCCAATGCAAGGCCCAATCCCAGGACCCCGAGATCATGACCTGAGCCAAAACCAAGAGCTGGCCGCTTAACTGACTAAGCCACCCAGACACCCCTAATTAACAGAGTAAAATTTTATGAGTTAATATGTGTAAAGTTCTTGGAATTGTAAGCCCTATTTAACTATTTTCTATTTGGGGTGTTGTTATTATTATCCTCTTTTCCTCCTGTTATAATAAATGAACCAGCATCCCTCCTAGCTAAGGTAAATGTCTCCACCTGTGCTTAATATCCTATCTTTTCCATTTATACCAGGAACTTTTGATCATCCAACAAATATTTAAGTGTCTACTATGTGCCAACCATTTTCCTAGGCATTGGGCATATAGGCAGCTATGAACTTGTAGTATTCAAAGTACAGCAAGAAGTACATCAGGACTAGAGTAGAATGAGAAATACAGTCATATATGAAATGAGAGAGGTAGCTGGACCCATAACAGAGAGGGAATTATGGGATTAATGTCTGCTGAAATCTCATTGGCAGCAATTTTGTTTCAAGATTATGGACAAAGCCATAAATTGAACTACTTCACATAAGACCTGATAGCAGATATTAGTGAGCCATCTAAATTAGTTAACTTCTTCAGAAGGTGCTATGGAGTGTTAGAATCCACCTTAAAATCAAGTTGGCTAATAGAGCTCATTCACTGATTAAAAGATGCTAAATCAAGAACATACAGGGGGGCTTAACAAACCCATCTACTGCCACCCATCCCTGTTATGACTTATATCTTGGCCTATCGATGATCCATTCCTCATCTTCATAGCTTATACCATTTCTTTGCTTTGGAATTTTCCTGTTTGTCTCATATGGTGTGGCTTGTGTTTACAGAGTAATGGATTAGAGCACTGGCTCTATTTATTAAAGAAACAAGTGTTATCATTTCTATGTGTCTGTTTCCTCACCTATAAAGTTAGGATAGGGCGCCTGGGTGGCTCAGTTGGTTAAGCAACTGCCTTCGGCTCAGGTCATGATCCTGGAGTCCCGGGATCGAGTCCCGCATCGGGCTCCCTGCTCGGCAGGGAGTCTGCTTCTCCCTCTGACCCTCCCCCCTCTCATGCTCTCTCTATCTCATTCTCTCTCAAATGAATAAATGAAATCTTTAAAAAAAAAAAA
>NW_027747515.1:0-304 GCF_054177405.1 Leptonychotes weddellii | reverse complement strand
GGGTCACTGGGTGATGGGCATTAAGATGGGCACGTGATGTAATGGCAGTGGGTATTATATAAGACTGATGAGTCACTGAACTCTACTTCTGAAACTAATAATACATTATATGTTAATTAATTGAATTTAAATTTAAAAAATAAAGTGCAAAAAGAATATAAATTAATTAATTTTTTGCTATTCATTACATGTTGAAATGTTTTAGAAATATTGTATTAGGTAAAATATATTATTAAAATTAATTTCACTTTTTTCTTTTTCCTTTTCTACATGAGGTTACTAGAAGTCAACCAGGGCCAAAATT
>NW_027747514.1:0-304 GCF_054177405.1 Leptonychotes weddellii | reverse complement strand
TAACTAGGTCTAAAAAAATCAGTAAATTTAATCAAAAAATAGATCCCTAGTCTTTTATCCATATTTTGACTGTTAAGAGTAGAAAGATTACAAAAAGAGCAAATCAGAAAGAAGATACTGGGGAGTTGTGGTGAAGGACAGGGGGCCAGCTGGGCCAGTGGGATGGCCTGGGGTATGTTTTGGCTAGAAAGGAAAGAACAAAATAAGAGCAAGGAAGACACAGAGGTAGTCTCCAAAAAAGAGAGCCAAAATGACATGCCAGGCTATTTGGGCACACTATCAAAAATTCATAAACCTCTCGGGT
>NW_027747513.1:0-304 GCF_054177405.1 Leptonychotes weddellii | reverse complement strand
TGGTCTCTGACCTTCTGTTCCCAGTGCCCTCCCAACCCAAACCAAAACAAACTGCTATTTACATACACCACCAATAGGTGGTGACACAACCCTAGCCCAAGCCCGTCCAGAAATTCAAGTGGGGCTCTTTGCTTAGGTCCCTGCCCTTCTTACTATTATTATTAAAAAATCTATTTTGTCATAATCCAAAAAAAAAAAAGAACCTAATCAAAAATAAGAAGCTAAATAATCAGAGAAAAACCGTGAGATTAATGCTGTAGCAAGCAGGTCAAAAGACTACACCAGGGCACAGAAATTTAACAGG
>NW_027747512.1:0-304 GCF_054177405.1 Leptonychotes weddellii | reverse complement strand
TGAGGAAGACACAAAGAAGTGGAAAAACGTTCCATGCTCATGGATTGGAAGAACAAATAATTATACTTCAATTTAAAAAAAGACATAATTTTCATCCCTTATCACATTATTTGTAGCCACATGTAATCTTGATGTTCTGATGATTGACTAGGAAGAAGGCACAAAAAATTTCAAATAGCATCTCTAGCTACTAGATATGACCTTCAAGTCCAAGATTGTCAACTTAGGAGGAAGAATTTTGGCAGCAGAGCAGAATACAACCTCACTCCATCAATCTGCCCAGTCTAACTCTGCATATAACACT
>NW_027747511.1:0-304 GCF_054177405.1 Leptonychotes weddellii | reverse complement strand
ACCTTAGGGGGAAAGCTCTCAGTTTTTCCCTATTGAGTATGATGTTAGCTGTGGGTTTTTCAAATATGGTCTTTGTTATGTGGAGGAATGTTCCCTCCAAACCCACTCTGTTGAGGATTTTTATCTTGAATGGATGTTATACTTTGTCAAATGCTTTTTCTGCATCTATTGAGATTATTATATGGTTTTTATACTTTCTCTTATTGATGTGATGTATCACCCTGATTGATTTACAAATACTGAACTACGCTTGCATCCTGGAAATAAATCCCACTTGATCATGGTGAATGATTGTTTTAAATGT
>NW_027747510.1:0-304 GCF_054177405.1 Leptonychotes weddellii | reverse complement strand
TAGTGTCACCTCCTGAGGTGTAGCCAGACGGTTGTAAGCTGGCCACTTAGGGACAGGGTCTGGTATGAAATGCTGTTGAGGCTCAGTCTGCGGCCAACAGTGCTCTGAGGGGCAGTAAGTCTGGGGGCTTCGGCTGGTGCGGCGCTGAGGCCAGACAATGTGCCATGTGCTGAGGGCCGGGGCGAGGGTCGGGAGGCCCACTGTGGTGGTCCAGGTCGGCCAGCGGAGAGGCCCCAGCTGGACAGCCGGGGGGTGCAGCCCTGAGGGTCACTGCCAGTCAGCATCCAGACTCACTCTGACCCCT
>NW_027747509.1:0-304 GCF_054177405.1 Leptonychotes weddellii | reverse complement strand
GGGTTCTAGAGGGGAGGGGGGTGGAGGGAGGGGTTAGCCTGGTGATGGGTATTAAAGAGGGTACGTATTGAATGGAGCACTGGGTGTTATACGCAAACAGTGAACCACAGAACACTACATCAAAAACTAATGATGTAATTGTGGTGATTAACATAACATAATAAAATAAAATTAAAAAAAGAAAAAAGAAAGAAAAAAAATGGCAAACTGAAAAGAGGCAACTGAAGGCATTTTAATGAAGAGACCATTTACAAAGTTTTAAGAGAGTGGTTTTCAAGTGGAGATGATGACCTTTTCCCCCAGG
>NW_027747508.1:0-304 GCF_054177405.1 Leptonychotes weddellii | reverse complement strand
GCACAAACAATGAATCATGGAACACTACATCTAAAACTAATGATGTAATGTATGGGGATTAACATAAGAATAAAAAAAAAAAAGAACTGGTGAGAAGAAGCTCTAGGTCTTGGGCACATGTATGACCTCCATCTCTGCTATGGAGCTACTCTGTTCACATAGCCCTTATACCAGCTCTGGAGTGGTTCACACGAACATGCGGAGTCACTCTATCTAGCTTATTGTTCGAAGCCTCTTCCACAGTGGACACTCTTTGGTGTGATATTCTTTTGTGGTTCCATCCGGATCTCCTTGTCCCTGCCTT
>NW_027747507.1:0-304 GCF_054177405.1 Leptonychotes weddellii | reverse complement strand
CTCTGCACCCAGACGTCGTCATGCTGTCATCCTTGGTCTGAATGGTTAACTTCCACACGAAACTGTCTCCCAGAATAGCCCTCAGGAGAGTCTAGAGGGCCCTCAGGTACTCCCCATCCTACAAAGGAAGTTGAGCAACTTAATGCAAACACCTGCTTTGCAGTGAAGAGAGATGCAGAGGGAGGTGAGACTGGAGGCTCGGAGGGGAAAAGCCCTGATGCTTCAGCCCCTGGGAAGGAGGGCAGAGTGAGAATCCATGGGGGGCGGGGGAGATAAGGCCGGTGGGCCCTCTCCCAGCCCAGTG
>NW_027747506.1:0-4485 GCF_054177405.1 Leptonychotes weddellii | reverse complement strand
ACTCCAGCAACCCTCAGTTTGTTTCCTGCAATTAAGAATTCCTCATATCAGTGAGGTCATATGATACATGTCTTTCTCTTTTTGACTTATTTCACTCAACATAATACCCTCCAGTTCCATCCACGTCGTTGCAAATGGCAAGATCTCATTCCTTTTGATGGCTGCATAATATTCCATTGTATATATATACCACATCTTCTTTATCCAGTCATCTGTCGATGGACATCTTGGCTCTTTCCACAGTTTGGCTATTGTTGACATCGGATCCAGCAACTATTTTTGACAAGCTTTCCAGGAGACTCTTATTACACCGAAGTTTGAGAACCACTGGTGTCATTGAAACTAGATGGGCTTTGTGGTCAAATATTCATTTTAATCTGAATTTTTCTACTTACTGATTAAGCTATTTAATCTGTCTGTGCCTGTTTTCTATAAAACAGGGATAATGAATTTTTTAGGGATGCTAGAGGATTAGTGAAATTGTATGAAAAGTAATCAAGTTTAGCCAGTGTACAGTAATTTAGCAGAGTTTTTTTTTTTTTTTTAATTGGGTGATGATATGTACTATTATTTGAATTTTTACTTGGTACCAAGGTAACTACTTTGCATATATTAGCTCACTTAATCCTCACTGCAACCTTATTTGTTATGTATTCTTTTACCCATTTTACAGAGGAAGAAAGTAAGGTATGGGATAGTGAATTTTCAGCTATGTGATCCGCTGAAAATTGAATGAATGTTAATATACAGTTCCAGTGGTAAATATTTGTGTTGAATTTGCAACTTTTAATTAAGGATATTGTGTTTGGGATTGGAACTCTGGGTTCTATTTTGAATTTTAAAAATGCAAAAAAAATAATTCATCCCTAAGTGCTTATTTCCAAATGAATGTTACCTGCTTATATCTCACTGTATCATCTACACAGTGGTTTATTCATTGGTTTACTAATGTCTAATTTAATTTCTTACGGTCTTTTCATCAGCTTTAAACCATTGTCTATGATGCTCTGAGTTAAATAATACCAGAGGCCTCATTGAGAGCTACACTTAATCATTTTTCATATTTGTGATTTGAATAGCACTTCTTTAGTGCATTATCATTTTTTGCACTATGTGGATTGAACCTAGGATTAATTACATATTTTAGACTTAACCACCATTTCCAATTTCAATATACTCCAACTAGAATGTTCCTAGAATGTTGGTTTCTTTATTGTCACACTAAAAGGATAATATATTTTCTTGAGAAAGATGTCCTGAAATCATGGGGGTTTTTTGATTGAAAAAAAAAAAGGCTGAGTTGAGTTCAAGGCAAATAAATATGTAAAGTATTCCTTCAGGACAGG
Source organism: Leptonychotes weddellii (assembly GCF_054177405.1). NCBI lineage: Eukaryota > Metazoa > Chordata > Mammalia > Carnivora > Phocidae > Leptonychotes > Leptonychotes weddellii. The sequence goes on along the minus strand of NW_027747506.1, from coordinate 3,139 downwards.
GTCATGCACTTTTCAAATGAAACACTCACATGATACTGCTGTGAATTGAAAATCCGTGCCCTCTGTCCTGCCAGGTTCTAATGGCACTCTGAACACTTTTAATCAGCACTGGCTTCCTGACAGTGATTAGTGAGAACTCAACTATTAGGCATTACTTTTTTCATGATTCCTAATATTTTTCCCACCTCTCTGTTGCAATTATTGCTAGCTCTGTGGGGTATAAAGTTTACAGTCTCAAATTTTTCTGTAATACAGATGAGATTTCATCACTTCTTTTGTTCTGAGCCTGTGGGAAGTTAGAGACTTCTGACTAAGCCGTCTTTCGAAGTGAACTAAGAACGGGGTCACCAAATATATTTTGTGTATTCTCTTTAATGTAGGAACAGTGAAATGGAAATAAGTTTCTAGAGGAAACCACTCAATTATCTAATTAATTCTCTTCTTGGTTGAAACAAAAAAATAACAAGCTACCCCATTGTCATAGTCAAAATTAGTATACTTGTTGCTGACTTAATACTTGATAGGTCCTCATTAATTCTTAATGTGCAATTTTGTTTCCCTTATATAATCTTCTAGAACAATTGGTTTCCATATGCAATTTTGATTTTCATTATACAGAAGATCTTTGTTCTTAATTACTTCTTCAAAGATATTAATTAATTTTATTGATAAATTAAATATATTTTTCTCTGTTAGGTTTTATTTTTATGTTTGGAATGGTTTTCCTTTTTAATTTTCAGCTTCCTCAAGAACCAAGATCTTGATGGTATTTATAGGTAGTGCTGTTTAACTATGACACTGTTAGTTACATACTTATTTTTTTCCTATTTTTTATTTTCATTTCCATCATTGGTCTTTGAAGGGGAAGTATTTTTTATAAAAGTTATGAACCACAGAATTTTTACTAGAAATAGTAGGTGAGTGTTTGCAAATAAACACTTGAAATCAGGAAGAGGAGAGAAAGAAAGGAGAGAATAGGGATTAACAGAAAATCATAACACACTCTGAGTGAAGGGATGACACAAATACACTTTCCAATGATGAATTTGTGGCCGTATGTTAACCTAATAAAGGAAACTATTTCTCTCTGGTACTGCTTATGTCTGTTTTAGGTAATAAAAGCTTTTAAAATAGGAGTTAAGCTTTTAAAACCTGATTCTCTTTACATGTCACATCTCTAGGGATCTTCTCACTCCATGTAAAGAATCATTTTGCCTTGGTATTAGAAACTGTGGCTAAGAATTTTTTTGGTACAAAATAAGTAAATGGCCAAAAAATATTTTTCCAACGTACCCAGACAAATGGGTTTTATATTATTTATAGTTTGGCTCTTTAAACGAGTGTACGAATGTTCTTAGTGTTAATTACAACAAGTTAATAAAATAGTTATTGGCTTACCATTTTGGAGAATGAACGTCAGTATTAGGTCTATTTCTTTAATTTCTGTTTTTCTTCATTAGTTTGACAACTCCTTAGAAAGTGGCTCTGTAATCGTTTATTTAACTATGGATCAGAATTTGCTGTTTATATGCTTAATAGAATGTATGACAGCCTAGTTAATGCGAGTGAAAACTGTGGGATTTTGATCTGTTGGCATGTTTTATGTGTTAATTAGATAAGTATGAAATTGTTGCATATATCAAGAAATATCAGAAGTTTGGTCTCTACATTCTTCAAACCGTGTATGATATTTCCCACATTATGAAAGAACACCTTTCAAGATTTTTATCTTTATCTTTAGACTCAATAATTCTAGATATAATTAAAATCTGTTATTTTTCTATCACTGAATTCAAATAAAAGTTTTAAAGCCATTATTAGGCAAATGTTTCTTTTGCAAAAAATTCTGTTCTTATTACTATTCCTTATATGCCTTTCTGATATTTGCATATTTTATTTTAAAGTTGGTGTTTTTGGGCTGGTTGAAAAATCTGACTATCCTTGGCAGTCAGTGGTGTTGCCTTGAGTTTTTGCTCATTACAATTTCAGCATAAAATATAAGCCAGTGTAGTGTTTAATGACAGATTCTACAAATACAAACATATCAGAAAAGATATCACTAAGGGGAAGATTGAAATATATATAAAACCGTAGATAAGATTTTAACTCTTCCTTGGACTAACCATTAGCTGTTATTCATTATACTTGCTCCGGTTTTAATTCATCCTATTGTTAATAATGTCTAGGATAGCACACGGATAGCATCTCACCCTACTCCTAACCCCCTTGGGAATTCAAAGCACCATTAAAATTCCATGACTAAGCAAGTCAATTAAAAAAAAAACACACACATCATTTTGTATCCTACTGTTTATCAAATTGCTTTGGAATTCTATCTACCTACTATTTCATTTCTTTTAAAAGAATAGGAATCAGCTGGAATATATGCTAAACTAGTTTGTTTTATTTTATTATTTTTTTTTACACTCTATTTCCACTTCCTTTCCCTTTAAAACTTCTGACACCAAATATGTGGAGGTTTTTCCCCGTACCAACCAATTCTCTTAACTGTCTGGTAATGAAATGGGTGTCCTACAATTCAATTCAGATACTATCTGGAATTAATGCGACCCCACAGAATAAGAGCTCAGTCCCACAAGACTGCTCTTGCATCAGGTGCAAGTTGCAAGTCCTGAATTTCTACCTGTGCTCCTGACCATGTGGTTAGAGATTGGGAGTTCTTGTCATCCTGCCTCAAGTTTGGTAATGTGCTAGAACAATTAACAGGTCTCAGGAAAACACTTTATTTATTATTACTGATATTATAAAGGATTATCAAGCTATTACTGATTTATTATAAAGGATACAACTCAGAAACCGCCAGGTGGAAAGGTGGAAGAGATGTATAGGGCAAGATATGTGGGAGGGGGAGGGTGGCACCCTGCCAGCCCCTCTGTATGTTCACCAGCCTAGAAACTCTGCAAACCTGGTCATTTAGCGGTTTTTCTGGAATTTGCATTATTACATAGGCATGATGAATTAAATCATTGGCCCCATGTAAAAAAAAGAAGATAGTAGGAAGGGAAAAATGAAGGGGGGGGAGATCGGAGGGGGAGACAAACCATGAGAGACGATGGACTCTGAAAAACAAACTGAGGGTTCTAGAGGGGAGGGGGGTGGGGGATGGGTTAGCCTGGTG
>NW_027747505.1:0-304 GCF_054177405.1 Leptonychotes weddellii | reverse complement strand
TGCATGGAGCACTGGGTGTTACACGCAAACAATGGATCGTGGATCACCACATCAAAAATTAATGATGTATTGTATGGTGACTAACATAATAAAAAAAAAATGTTAAAGACTCAGCTAAGGGATTCTGAAATTAGTTTAGAAACAAAGGGAAAGTGCACCACCAGGGGCACATGCCATGACTGCAGGGAAATATACGACGAAGGCAACCCTTCAGCTGCTGCTGAGTCCTACCAATTTCCCAGGCCCCAGTAATTGCAGAGCCAGGGGAAAGCAAAGCTCTGGGGACGAGGCCAGGGGACAGGGA
>NW_027747504.1:0-304 GCF_054177405.1 Leptonychotes weddellii | reverse complement strand
TTAATATTTTCTATCTCTTTCTTGAAGTTTTCACTGTGTCCATTTATTATTCTTCTGAATTCAGTGCCTTATGTATGACTGTTACTTTGAACTTTTTATCTGGTAGAGTGGTTATCTCCATTTCTTTCAATTCTTTTTCTGAGGTTTCTTGTTTTTTGTTTTTTTCCTTCTCTTTTGTTTGGAATGTATTCCTCTCCCTCCTCTTTTTGGATTTCTGTTTGTTTCTATGTATTAGGTGGATCAGTTGCATATCCTGGTCTTAGAGTAGTGACTTAATGCAGAAGGTGTCCTTTGGGGCCTAGCA
>NW_027747503.1:0-304 GCF_054177405.1 Leptonychotes weddellii | reverse complement strand
TCATATATTTCATAAGCAGTTAATATCCAAAATATATAAAGAACTCATACAACTCAATAGAAAAACAAAGCAAAAACCCACACAGTTTGATGAAAAAATGGGCAGAAGATCTGAATAGACATCTTTCCAAAGAAGACATACAGATGGCCAACAAGTACATGAGAAGGTGCTCATTATCATTAATCGTCGGGGAAATGAGGTATCACCTACACATGTTGGAATGCCTATTATTAAAAAAGAAGAAATAGTATTAGCAAAAAATGTGCAGGCAAGTGAACCCTTGTGCACTGTTGGTGGGAATGTA
>NW_027747502.1:0-304 GCF_054177405.1 Leptonychotes weddellii | reverse complement strand
TTTTGCATATGCTGTTCCCTTAGCCTGGAATTCCCTCAGGCATCAGGGCTAAGCTCCAGCAGTGGCTGCCTTGCAGAAGCTCTGGGCTTTGGGGCAGGTCCTGGCCCAGATTCCTTTCTGGGTCCACTCTGGCCCTCAGGTAAAGGCAGGGTGGCTGGGCCAGGCTGTGTAGGAACCCAAGACTCCATGTTAGGACTGGCTGGCCTTTGGAGGCCCTTGTGTTACAGACTGGGACATCGAGGCAGACCAGAGAGGGCAGGGCTGACAAGGTTTCCCTGGCCCCCTACCCCAGCTCTGGTCCCCT
>NW_027747501.1:0-304 GCF_054177405.1 Leptonychotes weddellii | reverse complement strand
CCTACCCCTCTGCCCCACATGCAACTGAAACATTCTATAGTGGTTTGCCATTAGGGTAGTCATTCAGATAATGTTTTCCTACTAGGAATTACAAACTTTAAACATTTTTAAACCTTAAAAATATTTAAAAACATATTAAAAGGGTGTGTTAGTCCCTAAAAAACAAAACAAAACAAAACAAAAAACAAACAAAAAAACAGTGTTTGATTAGAATTGTTTTAAGATATTTACAAACTACTTTAGCAACTGTTTGAATCAAAGGGTTTATATTTTCTTCAGTTCTCCATTCCTGATGATTTTAACT
>NW_027747500.1:0-304 GCF_054177405.1 Leptonychotes weddellii | reverse complement strand
GCAGTGGGAAAGGAGGGTTTGGGAGGGGATGAGGGCCTGTCTTCTCAGCTGTGGAGTCACTGGACTCTAGATAATATTCAAAACTAAAACTCTGGGAAGACATTTAAAAAGTCAGTCAGACCACGGATTTTACTTTACTATGTAACACACTGAAAAATGCACATCAGAACATTAAAAACAGGGCAACAACTATGGCTACCTTCACTTCCGAACACCTACGGTGCTGATAGTGAAGCTAATGTGTTGTTAATTTTGCTACCAAGAAAGAGTCAAAAGAAAGTCGTTCACTTGGTTTAAAAAGATT
>NW_027747499.1:0-304 GCF_054177405.1 Leptonychotes weddellii | reverse complement strand
ACCTTAGGGGGAAAGCTCTCAGTTTTTCCCTATTGAGTATGATGTTAGCTGTGGGTTTTTCAAATATGGTCTTTGTTATGTGGAGGAATGTTCCCTCCAAACCCCCTCTGTTGAGGATTTTTATCTTGAATGGATGTTATACTTTGTCAAATGCTTTTTCTGCATCTATTGAGATTATTATATGGTTTTTATACTTTCTCTTATTGATGTGATGTATCACCCTGATTGATTTACAAATACTGAACTACGCTTGCATCCTGGAAATAAATCCCACTTGATCATGGTGAATGATTGTTTTAAATGT
>NW_027747498.1:0-304 GCF_054177405.1 Leptonychotes weddellii | reverse complement strand
TTAGCATAGTGCACTCAAGGTCCACCCATGTTGTCACAAATGGCAGAATTTCCTTCCTTTTTATGATATATATATATCTTCTTTATCCATTCATCCTTGGGTGGACACAGGTTACTTCCATATCCTTGTTATAGTTAATAATGCTGCAATGAACATGGGAGTACAAATATCTCTTTGAGATCCTGTTTTCATTTCCTTTGGATAAATACCCAGAAGTGGGATTGCTGGATCATTCATCAACAGTGCAGAAGGGTTCATTGTTTCCTTGTTGATTTTTTGTCTGGATGATCTATCCATTTGCTGA
>NW_027747497.1:0-304 GCF_054177405.1 Leptonychotes weddellii | reverse complement strand
TGTAATGGGGGGGGAGGGGGACTGAAGGGACAGAACAGTGAGGGAAAGGAGCCCCATCCCTCCAGGGCTTCTGTGGAGAAGAGTGTGGCCGGTGGGCAGCAGGACCAAACAGCCAGGGGTACTTCTCCATTGACGCCCCAAGAGACCCAGGAAGACTGAAGCTCCTCTGGGGGCACCTGGGTGGCTCAGTAGGTGAAGCGTCTGACTCGGTGTCTGCTCAGGTCTTGATCTCAGGGTTGGGAGTTCAAGCTCCACACTGAGCACACTGAGTGTGGAGTCTACTTTAAAAAAAGAAGACTGGGGC
>NW_027747496.1:0-304 GCF_054177405.1 Leptonychotes weddellii | reverse complement strand
CAAATTGCAATGGTGTACAATCTAGATGATGTTATTTTTTTAAGCCATACAATTTTCTGAAAATAAAGATATAATTTCAAAAGTGTCTGCTGGATTAATTGCAAATCTTTTATGGAGATCTCCTTAAGTATATTCTTTTTCACCATGGTGTCACTTAACAAAGACCTAAGAGATACAACAAGTTGTCCAGCCGCATTTTCTGAAACTAATATGAGTCTGCCTGAAATATCACTTAGAATCATCTTCAGATAAGTCTATTTGCTAATAGGGCATAGGATAAAATACAGTTTTGCAATTAAATGAT
>NW_027747495.1:0-4485 GCF_054177405.1 Leptonychotes weddellii | reverse complement strand
GGGGGGGGGGGGGGGGGGGGGGGGGTATGGGGTGACTGGGTGATAGACACTGGGGAGGGTATGTGCTCTGGTAAGTGCTGTGAATTGTGCAAGACTGTTAAATCTCAGATCTGTACCTCTGAAACAAATAATGCAATATATGTTAAGGGAAAAAAAGAAGAAGAAGAAGAAGGTAGCAGGAGGGGAAGAATGAAGCGGGGGAAATCGGAGGGGTAGACGAACCATGAGAGACGATGGACTCTGAAAAACAAACTGAGGGTTCTAGAGGGGAGGGGGGGTGGGAGGATGGGTTAGCCTGGTAATGGGTATTGAGGAGGGCACATTCTCCATGGAGCACTGGGTGTTATGCACAAACAATGAATCATGAAACACTACATCTAAAACTAATGATGTAATGTATGGGGATTAACATAAGAATTAAAAAAAAAGAAAAAAAAAGAAACCAGGTCTCTGCTCTGATTCCCAAATGACAAGCAATGTCACCTCTTCAGCATTCCTAATTGCTTAATTTGACATACTGTTGTTTGTATCATGGAAACAGATTTTTATGGGTGCGAGTATCCTTAAAAAGCAATCTGGCTAGTCTCTTGAACTGTATAGAAAAGAATCACCTAAGCAGCTTATTCAAAATTCAAATTCCTCCAAACCCAGATATTCCAATTCAGTAGGGCTTAGATGGGGCCCAGGGATTTTTTTTTTTTCTTCCTTTCTTTCTTGCCTCCTCTTTTTAAACAAACTTCTCACAAGATTTTGATGCTCAGTCAGGGCTGAAAGTCACAAATCTTCCAAATTCTCCTAAGTTCCTGTCTAACTCTTGAATCCTCTTCATAGTATTCACAGCAAATGATCATCAAATCCATGTTGGAGAACTGTTAGTGATGGGAAGCCTGACTTCTAGAATAAAACCATCATTTTATGTAGTTACCTAACTCACTATAATTTTATTCTTTTATTCTAGTTTTTAACCCCCCTGGAACCTTGAAAAACAAATATAATCCCTCTTACACTCTCAAGTTTCTTTATTTGACACAACTCTTTGTATGAGGATTAAAGGATTATTTATGATTCAGTCTTTCCCAAATTGTGTTTCAGAGGACAGCCTATTAGGATCTGTTCTATGAAAAGGTGGTCTGTGGTCAAAGAAGTTTGTTTTTTATCAAAAACATAGGCTATACTAGTGGTAACAAGTACACATTATATATGGCAGGGGCAAGATGGAGATGTCTCTCACACAGGCACTGGAAGGAATTTCTGCCCAGGTTGAAAGAATTGACTTTATAACTAAACTATCGTCTCAGGTAGCTTCAGTACTGATATATTTATTAAAAGAATCTAGTAATTCCTTCTTGCTCACAATAGCCCAGTCCCATTTGAAACCTCATAGAAAACCAGGGAAAAGTGAGCATTCTTTATTTAATCCATCCCCAGTCATCAAGGGTCAGCCCCAGGTCACACCCCATCAAGAGGGTTTGTCAATTAGTCATCATCATGAGGGAAGGGCCGGATCTGTCTACTCCCACTATAATTCACTTAGTTCTCATCAATGGCAGAGGAAGATTTCACCCTTCACTTAGTAAAGGCTCAGCAGATTTCAGACGAAAGAGAATCAGAAGTCAAGGAGGTCCACACCTACTCTTTTCCAGACACTTGAGAATATGACTTAATTTTGTTTTATACATTGTATAAACCTATTGGTAGACCTAAAGAAATTGTTTAAAAATATATACCTGATGTTAACCTGTTTCATCAACTGCTTTTTCCATAAATTATTCTAGTCTTACAGCTACCACTTACCTATTTCACATAGTTGTAGTCATGGTGTACTTATAATTGTGTGTTCTGTATTTCACATATTCTGTATTCACATCTTTTGTACTCTTATGGTATTTATATATTTTTTTAAAGATTTATTTAAGCTTATTTAAGCAATCTCTACATCCAATGCAGGGCTTGAACTCACGACCCCAAAATCAAGAACCATATGCTTTACTGACTGAGCCAGCCAGGCACCTCCCTTATGGTATTTATATTTATTATACAATATATATCCATGGAGTTCACTCTAAGTGCCTTAACATTTCCCCAACTTGTAATTTGTTCAAATACTTACTATAATAAAGTATTAAAATAAACATTTTGTACAGAAAGGTTTTTCCTTGTCTTCAACCATTTTCTTAGGGTAGATCATTAGGAGTGGGATTATTGGCCCAAAAAGCATAAACAATTTAAAGCAAATTAATTTTTTATAATGATATGCTAATTTATAATAACAACAGGTATTAAAATTAGATAGTGTTTTAGAATACACATTTCATTACAAATTTACCCATATCATACATCTTTCTTCTACTTTTATCCATATATACTACACTTCCACAAACTTTTAAAGAAAAAGAAGGTATCACAAGACTTGTTTTTTCAAACACCAGAAGAGATATTCATACAGAAAGAAATCCTCAAGTACGTCTCCAAAAATATTTCTTCAAAGGCCATGTAAAACTGATAGGATTTAAATTAGATCTTGTGGTAGGCAGAATTCTAAACCCCCAAGATTGCCATCCCCTGTTGCACATACTATGTCAGTGCCCCTGTGTGGGAGGTCCTAAAAATATGACAGCAAACCACCACGAAGATCAGGCTATGGTATATAACAAAGTAAAAGGATTTTGCAGGTGTAATTAAGGTCTCTCATCTATTAACTTGTAGTTAATTAAAGGCAGATACCCTGGTGGGTCTGACCTAATCAGGCGAGCCCTTGAAACAGGGTCTAGAGAGATCAGAATCAGGTCAGAGAGATTTGAAGCAGGAGCATACACCCTCCTCCAGATCTTAAAGAATCAAACTCCATATTGAAAAAGGGCCATTTCTGAGGTAATGAAAGGTCATGTCTAGGAGTTAAGAACCTCACTTCAACAGCTGCAGGAAATTAAATTCTGTCAACAACCAGTGCCTTTGGAAGAAAACCCAGAGCCTCAGCTAAGATTTCCACGTCAAAAGACATCTTGATCTGAGGCTGGTGAGACTCTTAACATAGAACTCATCTAAGCCACGCCTGGACTCCTGACCCACAGAAACTGTGAGAAAATTAATCTGTGTTATTCTAAGGTACTAAGTTGGTGTTAATTTGTTACTCAATGATAGAAAACTAATACAGGCTAAATACACAAAATATTAAAAGTAAAAAGAGTTATGATGGTCAAAGAAATCAACCAGCATTAGAGAAAGAAATAAAATCTTAATTACGAATGTTAAGAGTTAAAGCTAATGATTATTCTAAATTAATATAATGTTTTGAAGAAGTTTAATTCATAATGACCAACAAAAAATAAGCAAACACAGGGTTTTCTTCTTCAGGTTAAAGAAAACAAAACAAAAACCAATATGGATGGTCTTTTTTTTTTTCTATAAAAGTAAGTAAAAAATGTATTTTGGGTAAGTATAAATCAACAATTTTATGGTTGACAATGTCTGAAATTATATTAGGAAATAAGTGATGGCATAGAAAAAAGAGCCTTTTCCCTCACAAACAATTTTAAATATAAAATCAAATTAAAGATACTTCATGCCCTAATAAGCAAGTAAACAAATGATAAATATAAATAAATCAAGGAAGTGTATAAAAAGATAACATAAGTCAAATTACGAAAAATTATTCAGTGATGTATATGGTCTAAACTTTGCTAATCAAAGACAAGGAGTCTCCAAGTGCATCCCCCCCAAAATTTATCAACACTGTTTTTAAGAGACATTTCTAAAACAAAATTACTAATTAATTAATTAATTAATATATTGATTTAAAAGGCTGGGAATAAATGAAAACAAACCATGCTTAAGCAAAAGAAAAGGGTTGCCAATAACAACGTCAGACAAAAAGAAAAAAAAGCGTAGCAGGCAAGTTTTGGAGGCTTATTTTACAATAATTAAAGTTATAATAATTTAAAAATATACAAAAAATTATGAATGAAAGGAATATGTAAAACAAAATACAAATATTTAAAGAATGATCAGAAACAAAAATAAGGTTTTACATTAATGCTGCAAAATGAATCTATTGCAGATGAAACAGAAATTTGTGACATAAGCAAACAATTGAAAAATATTCAAAACAATTAAAGTTTAAATCCTACATACTAGAATTTATAGAATCTGGTCAAAGAATTACTCAAAGCCAAAAGTAAAATAAAATCACACAAGAAGAAAATAAATAGAAGAAAATCAATTACATAAATGTTGTTATATCTAATTTTGAAAATAGAAGCACACCTAAATTAGTCAAGCCCAATTCCTTAAAAATGATCAGCAATTGTGGGCATTGCTGCTATAAACATTGGGGTGCACGTACCCTTTTGGATCCCTACTTTTGTATCTTTGGGGTAAATACCCAGTAGTGCAATTGCTGGATCATATGGTAGCTCTATTTTCAACTTGTGGAAAGAGCCAAGATGTCCATCGACAGATGAATGGATAAAGAAGATGTGGTATAGG
>NW_027747494.1:0-304 GCF_054177405.1 Leptonychotes weddellii | reverse complement strand
CTTCCTACTGAATAAAAGATTATTAAGAAAAGTAAATAAAAGATCGTAGCATTATCACTTACTTGTTAAAATCTGCTACATACCAGTAAATTGGGGATAAAACTGGCCTATCCAAGGAGAATTATCTAAAATAAAATGATAGAGGGCGCCTGGGTGGCTCAGTTGGTTAAGCGACTGCCTTCGGCTCAGGTCATGATCCTGGAGTCCCGGGATCGAGTCCCGCATCGGGCTCCCTGCTCAGCAGGGAGTCTGCTTCTCCCTCTGACCCTCCTCCCTCTCATGCTCTCTGTCTCTCATTCTCTCT
>NW_027747493.1:0-304 GCF_054177405.1 Leptonychotes weddellii | reverse complement strand
GGGCTCCCTGCTCGGCAGGGAGTCTGCTTCTCCCTCTGACCCTCCTCCCTCTCATGCTCTCTGTTTCTCATTCTCTCTGTCTCAAATAAATAAATAAAATCTTTTAAAAAAAAAGAAAGAAAGAAAAATCATGTCAATCCCTTCCCATTGATAAAAACCGTAAGTTATAAATTCCAGCAACTTTTGATAATCAGGGTTTCCACAATGTGGAAGAGAATTTTCTGCTATGAAGGTGAATAATATGGACACCAAAGATAAGCTAGATAAGTGAAGAGAGAGAGAGAGGCAAAGTCCTGGCTGTGCT
>NW_027747492.1:0-304 GCF_054177405.1 Leptonychotes weddellii | reverse complement strand
TGTGTGTGTACGTAAGAACATGCGTGCTGGCCCACTCTGTGTGACTGATACTCACAGAACTGTGAAAAGAAACCCGCAGGCCCCAAATGATGTCACTTGGGCCAAGCCAAATTACTAAACTGGAGCTTAATACCTAACCTAATTGCAGTTCCAACCTCCTCCAGAAATGTCTTAACTGGTAAGGCAGGAATTTTTTTTTAAGATTTTATTTATTTATTTGAGAGAGAGAGAGATCGAGAGAGAGAGAGAGAGCGAGAGGGCGAGCACGAGCAGGGGGAGGGGCAGAGGGAGAAGCAGACTCCCC
>NW_027747491.1:0-304 GCF_054177405.1 Leptonychotes weddellii | reverse complement strand
TTATTTGTTTATTTATTTGAGATAGTGAGAGAGAGAGTGCAAGAAATGAGTGGGGTGAGGGGCAGAGGGAGAAGCAGGCTCTCCGCTGACCAGGGAGCCTGATGTGGGGCTTGATCTAGGACTCTGGGATCATGACCTGAGTCGAAGGCAGACACTTAGCCAACTGAGCCACCCAGGCACCCCAGTACTTTATTTTTTTTAAGTAGGCTCTACACCCAATGTGGGGCTCAAACTCACAACCCCAAGGTCAGGAGTCACATGCTCTACTAACTGAGCCAGCCAGGCTCCGCCCCCATTTGATAGT
>NW_027747490.1:0-304 GCF_054177405.1 Leptonychotes weddellii | reverse complement strand
GCTACACTGGTGGTGAGCACAGCATAATGTATGGAGGAGTTGAATCACTATGTTGTACACCTGAAATTAGTGTCTCATTGTGTGTCAACTCTACGTCCATTTCAAAAATAAATAATAAAAAAGGAATTCCCACAATTCAATAAGAAAACCAACAACCCAGGGGCGCCTGGGTGGCTCAGTTGGTTAAGCGACTGCCTTCAGCTCAGGTCATGATCCTGGAGTCCCGGGATCGAGTCCCGCATCGGGCTCCCTGCTCGGCAGGGAGTCTGCTTCTCCCTCTGACCCTCCCCCTCTCATACTCTCT
>NW_027747489.1:0-304 GCF_054177405.1 Leptonychotes weddellii | reverse complement strand
ATGGGCTTCATTCTGATAAGCAGGGATTGCTACCATGGCCCTATGAAAAAGGTCCTGAGAACATTCACATACTTATAACACATGCAGGAAATCACACAACAGTTCCCAGAACCAGCATACCCCATCATGCCCATGCCTTCATGCATGCTCTGCCCTCTGCCTTCCCCTTCCCTTGCACCTGGTGAACTCAGCTTCAACACCCACATATCACATCATCTAACAGTTTGGGGATGTCCTCTGCTTTCCTCAACTTTGCACAGAATCAATGGGCTCTATTCTGGGCAAAGCACATCCTGATTCAGTT
>NW_027747488.1:0-304 GCF_054177405.1 Leptonychotes weddellii | reverse complement strand
GCGCTGGATCAGAACAGAAAAGACAGCCAAGAGGCCAGCACAGCCGCAAGCAGGACCTTGGCCATTCCCTTACGCCCCAGCCTCGCTTCCCTCTGCGGCCACCACGTCTCTGTTCTCCAGCCAAGATGACTTCTTTCCTCCCATTTATTCAACAAACCCTTCCTCGGCAGATCCTGTGCGTGAGGCCTTGTGCGGGGCATTGGCTGTGCAGAGGGCACACCGTCTAGTGCGCCTACAGACCGTGAACATCCACACGTGCATCGTTTCAAACTCAGCGCTACTAAGTGGGAAACAGGAGAGCAGG
>NW_027747487.1:0-304 GCF_054177405.1 Leptonychotes weddellii | reverse complement strand
GGCCGGGCTCTGTCCTCTCCCCTGGAGGGGGTTAGCCAGCTGCCTCCTGAACCTGGCCAGCTGCCTCCTGAACCTGGGCATCTCTATAGGAGGCAGCAGGTAGCTCTATGGAGCACAGCCCATGGCATCTTTGATCTGCTTGTTGCCTAGCTGATAGTAAATCAAAGTGAAAGAATCATCCCTTTTCTCCCCAAACCCCAAAACCGGGCTGGCCTTGTGTCTGACTTAGCCCACTAACCACTGTTTGTGTGACCTCTGCTTCCAAAGCCCTTGCCCTGACCATGGGCCTCCCTCCACGGCTTCT
>NW_027747486.1:0-304 GCF_054177405.1 Leptonychotes weddellii | reverse complement strand
GGCCTCGGTTTCCCCACCCGTGACAACGCATCTCTGTTCTGGGCCTCGGTTTCCCCACCTGTGACAGTGTATCTCTGTGTCTGGGCCTCGGTTGTCCCAATGTGCCCTACAGCAGGAGGAGACTGCTGGCCCTGTGGCCCCTCCTACCTTTGACTCAGGTTTGACTCACAATGCCCCTCACTCACTTTCCCCCTGTGGGGGGGCGGGCAGCTCCCACCCCCACTCCTGCCATGGTGGGTGGCAGGCAGCCCAGGCGGGGGCTCAGGGGCTGGGCCCTGGGTTCCCGCCCCTGTGTCAGTGTCTG
>NW_027747485.1:0-4485 GCF_054177405.1 Leptonychotes weddellii | reverse complement strand
CTCAATGGGGAAAAACTGAGAGCTTTCCCCCTAAGGTCAGGAATGGGGCAGGGATGTCCACTATCACCACTGCTATTCAACATAGTACTAGAAGTCCTAGCCACAGCAATCAGACAACAAAAAGAAATAAAACGCATCCGAATTGGCAAAGAAGAAGTCAAACTCTCACTCTTTGCAGATGATATGATACTTTATGTGGAAAACCCAAAAGACTCCACCCCAAAACTGCTAGAACTCATACAGGAATTCAGTAAAGTGGCAGGATATAAAATCAATGCACAGAAATCAGTGGCATTCCTCTACACCAACAACAAGACAGAAGAAAGAGAAATTAAGGAGTCGATCCCATTTACAGTTGCACCCAAAACCATAAGATACCTAGGAATAAATCTAACCAAAGAGGCAAAGAATCTGTACTCAGAAAACTATAAAATACTCATGAAAGAAATGAGGAAGACACAAAGAAATGGAAAAACGTTCCATGCTCATGGATTGGAAGAACAAATATTGTGAAGGTGTCAATGCTACCTAGAGCAATCTATACATTTAATGCAATCCCTTTCAAAATACCATCCACTTTTTTCAAAGGAATGGAACAAATAATCTTAAATTTTGTATGGAACCAGAAAAGACCCTGAATAGGCAGAGGAATGTTGAAAAAGAAAAGCAAAGCTGGCAGCATCACAATTCCGGACTTCAAGCTCTATTACAAAGCTGTAATCACCAAGACAGCATGGTACTGGCACAAAACCAGATACATAGATCAATGGAATAGAAAGAGAGCCCAGAGATGGACCCTCAATTCTATGGTCAAATAATCTTCGACAAAGCAGGAAAGCATGTCCAATGGAAACAAGACAGTCTCTTCAACAAATGGTGTTGGGAAAATTGGACAGCCACATGTAGAAGAATGAAACTGGACCATTTCCTTACACCACACACAAAAATAGACTCAAAATGGATGAAAGACCTAAATGTGAGACAGGAGTCCATCAAAATCCTAAAGGAGAACACTGGTAGCAACCTGTGCGACCTCAGCCGCAGCAACTTCTTCCTGGAAACATTGTCAAAGGCAAGGGAAGCAAGGGCAAAAATGAACTATTAGGACTTCATCAAGATAAAAAGCTTTTGCACAACAAAAGAAACAGTCAACAAAACCAAAAGACAACCAACAGAATGGGAGGAGATATTTGCCGATGACATATCAGATAAAGGGCTAGTATCCAAAATCTATAAAGAATTTATCAAGCTCAACACCCAAAGAACAAATGATCCAATCAAGAAATGGACAGAAGACATGAACAGACATTTTTCCAAAGAAGACATCCAAATGGCCAACAGACACATGAAAAAGTGCTCAATATCGCTCGGCATCAGGGAAATCCAAATCAAAACCTCAATGAGATACCACCTCACACCAGTCAGAATGGCTAAAATTAACAAGTCAGGAAATGACAGATGTTGGCAGGGATGCGGAGAAAGGGGAACCCTCCTACACTGTTGGTGGGAATGCAGGCTGGTGCAGCCACTCTGGAAAACAGTATGGAGGTTCCTCAAAAAGTTGAACATAGAGCTACCCGATGACCCAGCAATTGCACTACAGGGTATTTACCACAAAGATACAAATGTAGGAATCCAAAGGGGTACATGCACCCTGATGTTTATAGCAGCAATGTCCACAATAGCCAAACTGTGGAAAGAGCCAAGATGTCCATCGACAGATGAGTGGATAAAGAAGCTGTGGTATATATATACAATGGAATATCATGCAGCCATCAAAAGGAATGAAATCTTGCCATTTGCAATGATGTGGATGGAACTGGAGGGTATTATGCTGAGGGAAGTAAGTCAATCAGAGAAAGACATGTATCATATGAGCTCACTGATATGAGGAATTCTTAATCTCAAGAAACAAACTGAGGGTTGCTGGAGTAGTGGTGGTTTGGAGGGATGGGGTGGCTGAATGATAGACATTGGGGAGCGTATGTGCTATGGTGAGCACTATGAATTGTGTAAGACTGTTGAATCACAGACCAGTACCTCTGAAACAAATAATACATTATATATATATATATATAAAAAGAAGAAGAAGAGGATAGCAGGAAGGGAAAAATGAAGGGTGGGAAATTGGAGGGGGAGATGAACCATGAGAGACTATGGACTCTGAAAAACAAACTGAGGGTTCTAGAGGTGAAGGGGTGGGGGATGGGTTAGCCTGGTGATGGGTATTAAAGAGGGCATGTACTGAATGGAGCACTGGGTGTTAAATGCAAACAATGAATCATGGAACACTACATCAAAAGCTAATGATGTAATGTATGGTGATTAACATAACATAATAAAATAAAAAAAAGAAAATGCCTTGAGATGAATAAAAAGGAAGATACAAAATACTGAAATATATAGGATTCAGCAAAAGCAACAACAGAGGGATATTTATTGATATTTATCTTCCTTATTTTAAGGAAGAACAAAGAAGTACAAAATGTATACTTGGAAAACTACAGACATGGAAAGATATTAAAGAAGGTTAAATAAATGGAAATGTATCCCATATTCGTGTATTAGAAGATTTAAATTATTAAGATAGTAGTACATCCTAAATTGATCTACAGAGTCAATGTAATTCCTCAATAAAATCCTATCTGATTTTCTTCTGCAGAAATTGACAAACTAATCTTTCTTTAAAAAAAAGAGATTTATTTATTTATTTTGAGAGCGAGAGCATTGGGGGGAAGGACAGAGGGAGAGGGGGAGATAATCTCGAGCAGACTTCCTGCTGAGCACGGAGCCTGGTGTGGGGCTCAATCTCAAGACAATGAGATCATGACCTGAGCCAAATTAAGAGTCTGATGCTTAAGCAACTGAGCCACACAGGTGCCCCTGATAAACTAATCTTAAAACTATTAGGGAAGTGCAAGAGACTCAGTAGCTAACACAATGTTGAAAAGTAAGTACGAAGTTGGAGGACTCATGCTTTCTTTTTTTTTTTAAGGTTTTATTTATTTGACTTGATTATTTGTCTTTTGGGTATTGAGTGAGAAGTTCTTTATAGATCTTGGATATCAGTCCTTTATCTGTAGTGTCATTTGCAAAAATGCTCCCATTCTGTGGGTTGCCTCTTTGTTTTGTTGACTCTTTCCTTTGCTGTGCAGAAGCTTTTTATCTTGATGGAGTCCCAAAAGTTCATTTTCTCTTTTGTTTCCTTTGCCTTTGGGGACGTGTCTTGAAAGAAGCTGTTGTGGCCAATGTCGAAGAGGTTACTGCCTCTGTTCTCCTCTAGGATTTTGATAGATTCCTGTCTGACATTGAGGTCTTTCATCCATTTTGAGTTTATCTTTGTGTATGGTGTAAGAAAATGGTCAAGTTTCATCCTTCTGTATATAGCTGTCCAATTTTCCAAGCACCATTTATTGAAGAGACGGTCTTTGTTTCCATTGCATGTTTTTTCCTGCTTTGTCAAAGATTATTTGACCATAGAGTTGAGGGTCCATATCTGGGCTCTCTAGTCTGTTCCATTGATCTGTGTGTCTTTTTCTGTGCCAGTACCATGCTGTCTTGGTGATCACAGCTTTGTGATATAGCTTGAAATCAGGCAACGTGATGCCCCCAGCTTTGTTTTTCTTCTTCAACATTTCCTTGGCAATTTGAGGTCTTTTCTGATTCCATACAAATTTTAGGATTTTTTGTTCCAGCACTTTGAAAAATGCCATTGTTATTTTGATTGGGGTGGCGTTGAAAGTATAGATTCCTCTGGGCAGCATAGACATTTTAACAATGTTTATTCTTCCAATCCATGAGCATGGAATGTTTTTCCATCTTTTCGTGTCTTCTTCAATTTCTCTCATGAGTGTTGTGTAGTTCCTGGAGTATAGCTCCTTTACCTCTTTGGTTAGGTTTATTCCAAAGTATCTTATGGTTTTTGGTGCTATTGTAAATGGAATCGTTTCTTTAATTTCTCTTTCTACAGTTACATTGTCATAAATGGGCAGAAGACATGAACAGACACTTCTCCAAAGAAGACATACAAATGGCTAACAGACACATGAAAAAATGTTCATCATCATTAGCCATCAGGGAAATTCAAATCAAAACCACATGAGATACCACCTTACACCAGTTAGAATGGTAAAAATTGACAAAGCAACAAACAACAAATGTTGGAGAGGTTGTGGAGAAAGGGGAACCCTCTTACACTGTTGGTGGGAATGCAAGTTGGTACAGCCACTTTGGAAAACAGTGTGGAGGTTCCTCAAAAATTTAAAAATAGAGCTACCTTATGACCTAGCAATTGCACTCCTGGGTATTTACCCCAAAGACACAGATGTAGTGAAAATAAGGGCCATATGCACCCCAATGTTCATAGCAGCAATGTCTGCAATAGCCAAACTGTGGAAAGAGCCGGGATGCCCTTCAACAGATGAATGGATAAAGAAGATGTGGTCCATATATACAATGGAATATTACTCAGCCATCAGAAAGGAT
>NW_027747484.1:0-304 GCF_054177405.1 Leptonychotes weddellii | reverse complement strand
GCTCAGGTCATGATCCTGGAGTCCCGGGATCGAGTCCCACATCGGGCTCCCTGCTCAGCGGGGAGTCTGCTTCTCCCTCTGACCCTCCTCCCTCTCATGCTCTCTGTCTCTCATTGTCTCTCTCGCAAATAAATAAAGTCTTAAAAAAAAAAAGAAATGCAAGAACTTTAAAAATGTAGCTAACATGTGCCCTTTTTTAAGAAGTTCCTCAAGGCCTTACCCCATAAAGTGAGACAAGAAAATAAACCATTTGAAGATGACAAGGATCACAATTGGAACAGAAAGATGAAAGATTTTGTCAGGT
>NW_027747483.1:0-304 GCF_054177405.1 Leptonychotes weddellii | reverse complement strand
GGTAAACATTTAGAATGGTTATTTCTTCATAAATTTCACTAGTCTACCCAATTCAAAAGTTAACTATTAAAATGAGCCTATTAGCAACTATATTCATATGATTCTTTTTTTTTTTTTTAAAGATTTTATTTATTTATTTGAGACAGAGAGAATGAGAGACAGAGAGCATGAGAGGGAGGAGGGTCAGAGGGAGAAGCAGGCTCCCTGCCGAGCAGGGAGCCCGATGCGGGACTTGATCCCGGGACTCCAGGATCATGACCGGAGCCGAAGGCAGTCGCTTAACCAACTGAGCCACCCAGGCGCC
>NW_027747482.1:0-304 GCF_054177405.1 Leptonychotes weddellii | reverse complement strand
ATTATTTGTTTATTTATTTGAGATAGTGAGAGAGAGAGTGCAAGAAATGAGTGGGGTGAGGGGCAGAGGGAGAAGCAGGCTCTCCGCTGACCAGGGAGCCTGATGGGGGCTTGATCTAGGACTCTGGGATCATGACCTGAGTCGAAGGCAGACACTTAGCCAACTGAGCCACCCAGGCACCCCAGTACTTTATTTTTTTTAAGTAGGCTCTACACCCAATGTGGGGCTCAAACTCACAACCCCAAGGTCAGGAGTCACATGCTCTACTAACTGAGCCAGCCAGGCTCCGCCCCCATTTGATAGT
>NW_027747481.1:0-304 GCF_054177405.1 Leptonychotes weddellii | reverse complement strand
TCATATATTTCATAAGCAGTTAATATCCAAAATATATAAAGAACTCATACAACTCAATAGAAAAACAAAGCAAAAACCCACACAGTTTGATGAAAAAATGGGCAGAAGATCTGAATAGACATCTTTCCAAAGAAGACATACAGATGGCCAACAAGTACATGAGAAGGTGCTCATTATCATTAATCGTCGGGGAAATGAGATATCACCTACACATGTTGGAATGCCTATTATTAAAAAAGAAGAAATAGTATTAGCAAAAAATGTGCAGGCAACTGAACCCTTGTGCACTGTTGGTGGGAATGTA
>NW_027747480.1:0-304 GCF_054177405.1 Leptonychotes weddellii | reverse complement strand
TGCTGTGCCCAACAGAGTCATTCAAGTTGGACAAAAGGCAGATTATTCCTTCAGGAAGGAAGCCTCTGCGGTGCGTTCTTTAATTCCACGAGGTACCGAAGTTTGAGGTGTCCGGTGCGGGGAGGGGACACTAACCTTAAATCAGAGGTGATGATGTGCCTATAGGGAGTTATGTATGCTGACACCGCATTTTTTTTTTTATTCTTATGTTAATCCCCATACATTACATCATTAGTTTTAGAGGAAGTGTTCCATGATTCATTGTTTGTGTATAACACCCAGTGCTCCATGCAGTACATGCCCT
>NW_027747479.1:0-304 GCF_054177405.1 Leptonychotes weddellii | reverse complement strand
TTGGATAGAAATCGTTCAAGCAGACCTAATGGGTTGATTTCACTACTTAATAAGCTTTGTTAAACTTATAATATACAACAACTAAGGATGGATGGATGCCAGATAGTAATGTCTCAGACAAAGTAACCGATAAAATAACAGAATATCAAACCATCGCTTCAGCAGCCAATGGTATGTTTGAAGATTTTATGGCGAGAGTACCTTATTTTATTGTTGCTATCGTGGTCTTTTTACTGTTCTGGCTTTTATCAAATATCTTTAAAAGAGTTGTCACCAAGATACTTTCTAAGAGCCATACGCATCG
>NW_027747478.1:0-304 GCF_054177405.1 Leptonychotes weddellii | reverse complement strand
TGTGGCTATCCAATTTTCCCAACACCATTTGTTGAAGAGACTGTCTTTGTTCCACTGGAGGGCAGACACACATTTTATGAGAACAGTGTTGGCCAGGGAAGCATTGGGGCTTCTCAGCAGAAGAGGCTCCTTCTGCATAATAGACAAAAGGCAGCATGGCCGGTATGGAGCAGCCCCGGGCAAGAGTGGGGGTGCTCAGGAGGGCCCCTGCACAGGGAGCAGAAGCCAGGGAGGCCAGCAAGGAGCAGCTCCTGCTCACACCCCAGTACAGGGGGTCCCCACCTCTGCTCCACTCAGTGATAAC
>NW_027747477.1:0-304 GCF_054177405.1 Leptonychotes weddellii | reverse complement strand
TAGCCTGTCTGAGCTTTGTTTCCTGGCTGGCTCCCTGCATAGTTACGTCATGGCTGAAGCATATGATGATGTCAGTCTCCTCATCACAAGAGAATGTTCCTGAACAAGATTCCTGAGATTCATTCTGATGGGAGATATGTAGGCCACATGCTCACCTTGAAGTTAAGGGTGAAGTTATCTTCTGATGAAACATACAGACTCTATTGAGGAGAGGTCTCAGTAGGTATCCAGAATGAAATTCTGAAAACTCTTAGAAAAAGCAGAGCAAAAAACAAAGGTCAGATAAGAACCAACAAATGGGGGC
>NW_027747476.1:0-4486 GCF_054177405.1 Leptonychotes weddellii | reverse complement strand
CAGAGGGAAAGTACTAGCCTGTACACCAGAGCCAGGATGTTCAGCATGGTGGCCACGTCTGGGTGGTCGTGGCCGGAAGTCTTCTCCAGGTCCTCCAGGGCCTGCTTGCAGAGCGGCACGGCCACCTCGTAGCGGCCCTGAGAGGCGTACTGGATGACCAGGTTGTGGAGGGTGCGCAGCCGCGCTGGGATCTCGTAGCCGCCCTGCTGCGCGGCCGCCGCCGCACTGCTGTGCTGCTGCTGGACTGCAAGACAGGGTTTCAGGTCGCACGTGCGCCGCGGGCAGGGTCCGGACGACAGCGCCCCTTAGACCCTTCCCCTCCAGCTCTGGCCCCGGGGGCACGAGGCCCCCACGCTGCGGAAACCCACCCAGCGCCCCCCAGGCAGGCTGGGTGACGTCAGCACCGTGTCGGGGGTGGTGTGACGCCCCCAACAGTGCAGTGAGACGCCTCTCAGCACCAACGAACTCTGCCGGCCTCACCCTGTGAGACCCACAGGCCGCACGGGAGCTGCTTGTTCATGCCCCGAGATCTCGTACGGGCCAGGCTTGTTGCCAGGGCCCAACAAGAAACACCTGAACTTCTCTTGGGACACATCAGGCAACCCGAGTGTACAAGTGCCTCTGGGAAGCAGGCTACAGGCTCTTAGACACCCACTAATTATGGCACTTCCATCGGGACAGGACAAACCACCTTCTGTTTGTATATGCTGCCACTCAACCGCTCCCCCGCGCCAACTTACTTCCTTGACCGGGATCATCATCGTCATTCGGGAAAAGGTCATCCAGAGGCTCTTTGGTGGAATCGGTGTCTTTGTCCTCCTATAAAACCAACCCAGGATAACTTCAGCCTTACAAGTACTATAAATCCTGTACTGGAAATCTTTAGTATCAACATCATTTTAACAAAAAAATCTTAGAAAAAAATAATCTGTTTTTAAAATCAAATATAAGGGAGGCCTGGGTGGCTCAGTCAGTTAAGCGTCTGCCTTCGGCTCAGGTCATGATCCCAGGGTCCTGGGATCCAGCCCCGCATCGGGCTCCCTGCTCGGCGGGGAGCCTGCTTCTCCCTCTGCCTCTACCTCTGCCTGACGCTCCCGCCCCATCTGTCGAATAAATAAAATTTTTTTTTTTTAAGATTTTATTTATTATTTGACAGAGAGAGAGTTAGAGAGAGCAGGAACACAAGCAGGGGGAGTGGGAGAGGAGAAGCAGGCTTCCCATAGAGCAGGGAGCCCGATGCGGGGCTCAATCCCAGGACCCCGGGACCATGACCCGAGCAGAAGGCAGACGCTTAACGACTGAGCCACCTAGGCGCCCCTAAATAAAATCTTTTAAAATAAAATAAATAAAATAAAATAAAACGGGCAGCTGGGTGGCTTAGTCGGGTGAACATCTGCCTTCGGCTCAGGTCATGATCCTGGAGTCCTGGGAATGAATCCCACATTGGGCTCCCTGTTCAGTGTGGGGGGGTTTGCTTCTCCCTCTGCCCCTCCCCCTGCTCATGCTCTCGCTCTCTCTCTCACAATAAATAAATAAAGTCTTTAAAAATAAAATAAAGTAATCAAATATAGGGTTAACCACAATTTGGCTTATCCATCGATTGAGGAGAGAGTAACAGAAAGCCTGCTAGACTAGAATTCAAACTCAAAATGCAGGCCAACAGACCATGTGGCATTTCTACACCTTAGATTCTTCACTACGTTCTGAGGAAGTTCAAACAGAGCAGGAAACTCTTACTTGAAATAAATTTTATTTGGAAACCAAATACGTAAAAACAGACTACAATGGCCCATCGCTGAATGCCACAGAACTGGAGGGCTAGAGTTCCCCTTCCCTGCTCACCACCTCCACCAAAGGACACCTAAGAGCAATCTAAAACCTGCCAGTTTTTTTTTTTTAAGATTTTACTTATTTATGTGTGTGTTTATTTATTTATTGAAATAGAGAGACAGAATCCCAAGTAAGCTCCACGACCAGTGCAGAGCCTGATGCAGGGCTGGATCCCACAACCCTGAGATCCCCTAAGCCAAAAATCAAGAGTCATACGCCCAACCGCCTGAGCCACCCAGGCACCCCTGAAACCTTCTGGCTTTAACTCTGTGACTCGAGTCTCCCCACAGATCTCTGATTAGTGCAGGGGTAAAAACCGTGACTACACAATGGAGAGAACAGACAACAGTTTGACCAAGTGAAAAATCAGCATCACCCTGGGGCAGAAAACATCCCTTGCCCGTGGAAGGAGTCATCTGAGAAGCAATGTCACCTCGATAATATTCCTGTCTGGGACGCATGATCTAAACACACTCAGAGAGAGACATGTGACAAACCCAGACTGAGGAACAATCGATGAAGTAACTGGCTCCTGCACTCTTCAAAAATACCTATGTCATGAAAGGCAGAGAAAGACTTTTTTCTCTGTTTGAAAAGGACCTGTTTCAGATGAAAGACAGCCAAGGAGACGTGACAGCTGAGTGTCACATGTGGTCATGAACCAGATGGTGGCACGGCGAAAGGATGCCATGAAGGGCTCTGCTGAGACCAGGAAGACACGGTGCAGAGCAGATGAGTACCGTGCCCGTGTGACACTTCCGGACTGGAGCTGGCCCCACTTCCACAGGAGAATGTCCTCATGCTAGGGGACCATGCCCAGCAGGAGCAGGGGAGTGTGGCATGAGGTATGCCGCCTACCGCAATTCCGTTCAGAAAAACCATCACTCATGTACACCCTGAAAGGACAGGCAGAGCTAGCTCACTGTTAGCTCTCTTCTCCAAGCTAGGTATTTTTTCAAAATAACAAGTTTTAAACGTTTCTGATTCAACGAAACCCTACAAGATCTGGTATTCTAGAGGAATCACTGGCTGTCATCAGTAGCTTCATTTATTCTTTTTCCCACAGCAGCCCATAATAGTATGTCTTCTAAATCAAAAGCAAGGGAGAAATACAGTAAGCCTAATAAGACAGGGTGCTATGGACTAATGTGTCCCCCAAAGCCACATATGGAAGCCCTAGCCCTCAAGATGATGGCATTTGGAGGTGGGCTTTTAGGAGGTAATGTGTCAGATTGAGTCACATGGATGGGGCTGTCACGATAGGATTAGTGTCCTTACACGAAAAGGAAAACACTAGATACCTTCCTCTCTCTATGCATGCACCAGGGAAGGCCGAGTGAGGACACAACCAGGAAAAAGGCCCTCACCAAGAACCCAACGTGCCGACACCCTGATCTCAGAACTGAGGGAAATAAGCCAAGCAACTATGGTATTCCGTCGCAATGGCCCGAGCTGATGAAGACCTGCACTCTGGCAATGGGAGATGTAACATGAGAGACCAAGTGAAGGACACATGAGAATTCTCTTTACTACCTTTTCAACTTTTCTGTGAATCTAAAATTACTCCAAAATTTGTTTTTTAAAAAATTGTTTTTCAGGGTGCCTGGGTGGCTGAGTCGTTAGGCGTCTGCCTTCAGCTCGGGTCATGATCCCGGGATCCTGGGATCGAGCCCCGCACTGGGCTCCCTGCTCAGAGGGAAGTCTGCTTCTCCCTCTCCCACTCCCCCCTCCTTGTGTTCCCTCTCTCGCTGTCAATCTCTCTGTCAAATAAATAAATAAAATCTTTGGGGCGCCTGGGTGGCTCAGATGGTTAAGCGTCTGCCTTCGGCTCAGTGCATGATCCCAGGGTCCTGGGATCGAGCCCCGCATCGGGAAGCCTGCTTCTCCCTCTCCTTCTACTGCTTCCCCCTGCTTGTGCTCTCTCGCTCTATTTAAATAAATAAATAAAATATTTTTAAAAAATAAATAAATAAAATCTTTAAAAAAAAATTGTTTTTCAGTTAACTGAATCAGATATAAACGGTGGATGAAAAATAATTAAGACTGAGATGAACATCCTAAGAGAGCCAACAGAAAAAGGAGAAAACCAAGATCCTTGGGGAATATTCCAAAAACAAGGTAAGTTGGTAAGAGATA
This sequence comes from Leptonychotes weddellii, assembly GCF_054177405.1. NCBI lineage: Eukaryota > Metazoa > Chordata > Mammalia > Carnivora > Phocidae > Leptonychotes > Leptonychotes weddellii. The sequence continues at coordinate 520 of NW_027747476.1, read as the reverse complement.
CCAAGGAGGAGGCATGAGTGAGAGAGGAGAACCAGGTGGCAAACTGGCAGCAGGGGAAAGAGAGTTTCAAGAGAAAGGTCAAGACCCACGGCACCACTGGCTACAGGGTTAGTCCCAAGTCTGGATTATAGACAACTGGATGAGATGCACACTGACCTGAGGGAACAGTTCCAGTAGCGTGATGAACTTGGAAGCCAGACTCAATGGGTTCTCAAGCTGGGACAAACCTCATCAAGTGCCTCTCTGCATCGTGCCTTACATTCACAAGGTATCTGTACATTGTCTGACAACTGTTCTAAAACACAACTATGAGGGGCGCCTGGGTGGCTCAGATGGTTAAGTGTCTGCCTTCGGCTCAGGTCATGATCCCAGGGTCCTGTGATCAAGCCCCGCATCGGGCTCCCCACTCCGCGGGAAGCCTGCTTCTCCCTCTCCCACTCCCCCTGCTTGTGTTTCCTCTCTCGCTGTGTCTCTCTCTGTCAAATAAATAAATAAACTCTTAAAAAAAAACTCTCTACAT
>NW_027747475.1:0-304 GCF_054177405.1 Leptonychotes weddellii | reverse complement strand
GCCACTGTCATTGTCATTTTTGTCAAGGAACTTTAAAGCAGGTTCCAAATGAACCCGATGAGTTCCCATAAGAGCACTCTAGGTAATTCCCAGGGGCAGTAGCCTCTGCCGGCACTTCCTCCAGCCCTACAGTGGTACCATTTGTCCTATAGGCCCCTGCCAAACACTGCACTGCTCCCTAGAGTAATGTAAATTTACCTTCAGGCTTGTAGCCAGAGCTGTAAATTCCATGTTTGCCGTCAATTTATTTTCAAAAGGCCTAGAAAGGGACACCTCTCAATAGAAGTATGTTTAGTGAGTTAGG
>NW_027747474.1:0-304 GCF_054177405.1 Leptonychotes weddellii | reverse complement strand
TATTGAGGAGGGCACATTCTGCATGGAGCACTGGATGTTATGCACAAACAATGAATCATCTAACAATTCATCTAAAACTAATGATGTAATGTATGGGGATTAACATAAGAATAAAAAATAAATAAATAAAAAATAAATAAAAAAAATAAAAACATATAACATTTAAAGAATAGAAAGCCATAGAGTGTATATATATATGTATGTATATATATATGGAAATGAAAACACTGTTAATAACTTGAACAGGCTACACTTCAAAAAAGGGATAAAAGTTCTCAACCCTTGATATATTAAGGTGAATAGT
>NW_027747473.1:0-304 GCF_054177405.1 Leptonychotes weddellii | reverse complement strand
TCAGCCTCTGTTATCCTTCTCTATGTACTTTCTCAGTTAATGTTTTCAATATCCTATGTGTTAGGTGGTAAGTTATCTATTTCACCAGCTCATGGAGGTAAATAACATACTCAATTGCAAATTAATAAAATAACCTACAAGTTAAGAGTACATTCACCTGTATAAAACCAAACAAAATCCACTTTCCTAAAGTGGTTTAAAACAAATGAGGTTTAATTTTTCCCCAAATATTAAAGATCTGGGGTAAGAAGATGTTGCCAATAATCAAGCACTTAGATAGTATAAACACTGATATTCCTGTTAT
>NW_027747472.1:0-304 GCF_054177405.1 Leptonychotes weddellii | reverse complement strand
GGTCCTGGGACCGAGCCCCGCATTGGGCTCCCTGCTTGGCGGGAAGCCTGCTTCTCCCCCTCCCACTCCCCCTGCTTGTGTTCCCTCTCTCGCTGTCTCTCTCTCTGTTAAGTAAATAAATAAAATCTTAAAAAAAAAAAAATCCTTTAGTATTTCCTTCAGAGTGAGTTCATTGGTGACAAATTCAGTTTTGGTTTGCCTGAAATTGCCTTTATTTCATCTTTATTTCAGAAAGATACCTTGTAATTAAAAGCAGGCATTTTCAGTTTTTAAAAAATGTAGGTTTAAGTAGAGTAATATCTTC
>NW_027747471.1:0-304 GCF_054177405.1 Leptonychotes weddellii | reverse complement strand
TAGCAAAATTCTCACAAATTTCATCCATGTTGTTGCAAGTAGTAAGATTTTCTTCTTTGATGGGAGACTGAATAATATTCCATTGTATATGTCACCACATTATCCATTCATCCATCTATGACCTTAGGTTACTTTTATGTCTTGAATATTGTAAATAAGGCTGCAGTGATCATGGGGGTACATATATCTTTTTGAGTTAGTGTTTTCCTTTCTTTCCAGAAGTTGATTTGTTGGATCATAGGGTAATTCTATTTGTAATTCTGTGAGGAACTCCATTCTAATTTCCATAGTGGCTGCACCAATT
>NW_027747470.1:0-304 GCF_054177405.1 Leptonychotes weddellii | reverse complement strand
TTTAGGGATCCCTTGGCCATAATTTCAAGGCTTGGCAGAAATGGATTTCCTCAAGAAAAAGGAGTCTCCAGCCCAACTCTCGAGTTGGTCTGAGGTGTCCCTTCACTACACATAAATTTATCAATTTACAGGAAAAAAAATAAAATCAATGAGTCAAATTTTTTACTTAAAAAATTTTCGGGCGCCTGGGTGGCTCAGTCGGTTAAGCGACTGCCTTCGGCTCAGGTCATGATCCTGGAGTCCCGGGATCGAGTCCCGCATCGGGCTCCCTGCTCGGCAGGGAGTCTGCTTCTCCCTCTGACCC
>NW_027747469.1:0-304 GCF_054177405.1 Leptonychotes weddellii | reverse complement strand
GGTAAGGAAAAAGTGTTTTACTTTGAATTCTTTCTTGGAATGACAAATCTTCAAATTTGGGTGTTTTCAATCCTGGAGATACATTCATGTATCTTTAAGGAGTACGTTGGCACCAGTAATTTTTTAAAAATTGACTCATTCTTTTCTAGAATTGATTTGTTTAAGGATGTACCTATGACCAAGGTATCACTGGGAATCTGTATTCTAATCTGTTTTTATTCCCACCTTTTCCTTTCTATTTTATAAAAATAAAGCAGAATCTTCACCCTCTTAAAATGTTTAAAGGGGTAACTTTCTTCAGGTG
>NW_027747468.1:0-304 GCF_054177405.1 Leptonychotes weddellii | reverse complement strand
TCGGCTCAGGTCATGATCCCAGGGTCCTGGGATCGAGCCCCACATCGGGCTCCCTGCTCGGCGGGAAGCCTGCTTCTCCCTCTCCCACTCGCCCTGCTTGTGTTTCCTCTCTCATTGTGTCTCTCTCTGTCAAATAAATAAATAAAATCTTTAAAAAAAAAACTTGTTAACAGTGCTGTGCAAATATCCTATATATTTATTGAGTCAACCTAAATTAAAATTATTGGCTATATTTTCTTTATAACAAGCAAATACTCTATATTCAGGCATCAAACCCACCTGAGTTTCAGATAGAAGCCACAAG
>NW_027747467.1:0-304 GCF_054177405.1 Leptonychotes weddellii | reverse complement strand
TTGATGTTGTTGTTTTTTAAATAAAGAATCAAAAATGTTTTTAGTTCCTCTCATAAAACTAGAAAAAAAATGTACACTTTGCACAGTTCTAATTCAGTCCTGGCTGTAGATGTAGATGACCGTGCGCTTTACGATGTGCCCTTGTTCCTCGTGCTATGATGAATTTGAGGGGTTCCCTTCATCTCTGTGGCACTTTCTCGTTTTGCTTTTGGGAGGCACAAGATGCTGGGGCACCGCCTCCCCTCAGATGGCTGCTTTGGGATTCAGATGAGTCCCTGTGGGGTACTTGGGTGGCTCAGTCGAC
>NW_027747466.1:0-304 GCF_054177405.1 Leptonychotes weddellii | reverse complement strand
TATTCTGTGTTGTGCTGTGACTCCCCTTTATCACCTGCAGTCTTCAATGAAAATCCACTACACTGTGAATGGGAAAATCTTGAAAATCTTTTAATATTTTTAATATTTTTCTATTGTGAATTTAGATGTCCTAATACTATATTCAATCATTCAGTAATATCCACCTAATCCACTTATCTACCTGAAATAATATCGTACAGTTTTTTAAACTAACTTTTGAACTAATTTACTAAATTATTAGTAAATGAAATAAAAAGGCATTTTTAATAAGACCCAAACCCATATTATAGAATGAGAACTACGT
>NW_027747465.1:0-4487 GCF_054177405.1 Leptonychotes weddellii | reverse complement strand
GAATGAGAGAGAGCACATGAGAGGGGGGAGGGTCAGAGGGAGAAGCAGACTCCCTGCCGAGCAGGGAGCCCGATGCGGGACTCGATCCAGGGACTCCAGGATCATGACCTGAGCTGAAGGCAGTCGCTTAACCAACTGAGCCACCCAGGCACCCGGGTTGCACACTCTTCTAAGACACATTTGTCATAGTTGTGGGGTGGTGGCCCAGTTGTTTAACGTGACACTGAAGCACGATTATATTCCTCACCATGCCCCTGTCAGGTGGCCCTTGAGGCCCCTCCCCTCCCCCAAGGACCAATTCCTCCAAGAAAGCTGTCTTCAGGGCTGTGCCCTGGGGGGCACATCCCATTTTCCTCACTTAGAGCTAGTGGTTTGGGAAGGGGGAGAGGTCAGGCTTCTTGTGATGCACACCGATGTCCTAGGTTTTCAGGGAGCCTCGTGGTTTCCAGAGAACAAGACCCCCGCTCACCCGTGTCCTCCTTACCACACCTTCCCACGTGCACACATTCGTTCATGTTCCAAGAACTGTACATCCTCAGAAACAACAACACCCCACATCAGCTTTCATTTTATACTTTTCAGAGAACTTTTTTGTATATTATTTCATTTATTTAGTTTTTAAAGATTTTATTTATTTGCAAGAGAGAGAGAGCATGCGTGAGAGGAGGGAGAGGGACAAACAGACTCCGCATTGAGCGCAGAGCGCAATGCAGGGCTCGATCTTATGACCCTGAGATAATGACCTGAGCTGAAACCAAGAGTCCGACGCTTAACCAACTGAGCCACCCAGAAACTCCTATTTCATTGATTTGATCATCACGACTCCCTGAGGCAATATAGAAGACCCCATTAATTAAGTCCATTTTAAAGATGAGGAAACAGGCCCAAAGACACCCAGACACTTTCTCAGAGCCCCAGCTCAAGTTCTGCATTCATCCAGAAACTGTTTCCAGGTGTCTCTTTTGTGCCCAGCTCTGTGCTAATTCCTGGGGACACTGTTATGAGCTACAAGGAGATAGTCCCTGTTCTCCCGGAGCTTCTAGTCTAGCACATTAAACACACACATGAAAAAGCGACGGACTTACACTTGTGCTGGGTGCTGTGAAGGAAAGCAGCTGGGGGACTGACTGGGGGAGCAAAGAGCAGCCTGAGGAGGAGGGGCTTCAGCTTCGAATCCAGTTTCACGTCCTGTGCCATTCAAGCTGGGCACTTGCCTGCCATGGAGCTTGGCTATTTAAATTGGGGTGGGGGGAGCACCTGGGTGGCTCAGTCGGTTAAGCCGCTGCCTTCAGCTCAGGTCATGATCCCGGGGTCCTGGGATCGAGCCCCGCATCGGGCTCCCTACTCAGCGGGAAGCCTGCTTCTCCCTCTCCCTCTGCCTGCCTCTCTGCCTACTTGTTCTCTCTCTCTCTCTCTGTCAAATAAATGAATAAAATCTTAAAAAAAAATAAATAAATAAAAAATAAATTGGGGGGTGGGGGGGCAAGAATCCCACAAGAGTACCCTGGACATCAGCGAGCTGCCTTACCTTGTGCTAGGTGATGGTTGGATATCTTAGTGGGACCATGACATGTCAGGACAGTTCTTTGGGCCAGGGAGTCATTTACCACCTGGTGGGTCACCAGAGTCTTTGTCTTAGTGGCTCTTCCCTTCTGTCTCGTCTTGAGCATCTCTCTTAAAGCTGTCCTTCCAGGTGAGAAAGATGGTCCAGCCATAAAGAGAAGACCCTTCTGTGGTCAGAGTTTACAAGTCGTCTGACTCCTCAGTGGGAGCCTCTAAAGATGCTCTCGAGGTCCTTAGCCCTTTGTCCAAAGCCTCGTAATTCCAGGTGTCTTTAGAGCCGAGGACTTTACGATAACATCCCTGTCGGGGTTTTTTCTTTCCTCATAGGTACGTGTCCGATTTCACCAGTACTCTCCACTCAATACGGAAGAAGTGCAAGCTCGATGATATTCCTCCCAACTCACTCTTTCAAGAAGATTGGACAGCTTTTCAGAACTCCATCAGGTAAAAATGAGGGCTGTAACTTAAATGTGTGCCCCATGTTGTAAGCAGAAACATGCATCATATAATATGTAAAAATGATAAATGTGTTTGTAAGGGGTTCTTTTTTTTTTTTCTCCTTTTTTTTTTTTTAAAGCAAAAACTCTAAACTCTAAAAACAAGCCAATTAAAAACAACAACAACAATAGCAACCCAGAAAGACCCCCTCACTGCTAAAGCGTTTTAAAGTCTGTATGCACTCTTCATGTCCTTTGGTGACTTACATTTTTTTTATATTTGGTTTGAGATTTTTTTCCCCTTAGCCTATAATTTTTCAGGCCTAAAATAACTTAGAGCTTATATTTTAGAAAATACACAGCTGATTGGATCCTATTTTTATTACTTTTTTTTAATTTTTAAATTTTTTAAAGTTTTTTTTTAAATATTTTATTTATTTGAGAGAGACAGAGATAGTGAGAGAGAGCTTGAGCAGGAAGGAGGGGGAGAAGCAGACACCCCGCAGAGCAGGGAGCCCGACATGGGGCTTGATCCTAGGACCCTGGGATCAGGACCTGAGCCGAAGGCAGACACTTAACCAGCTGAGCCACCCAGGCACCCCTAGTTTTTTGTTTTTTTGTTTTTTTAAGTTATCTATACACTCAACATGGGTCTCAAACCCACAGGCCCAAGGTTAAGAGTCACACGTTCCACTGACTGAGCCAGCCAGGGACCCCAGATCCCGTTTTTAGATCTAAGCACAATACCACTAAATGGTAAGGCAACATTATCTGGCCTGAAAAGGACCATGTTAGAGTTCCATAACAGAGATTGAGGTGACTCTCCCAAGTGTGATTGACGGCCAGATCTTGGGGGTAGCCCCTGTGACCTGTGGGCCAACAGATAGACCCCTGCTTCCCTAAGCCCTGAGCCCTGGTAAGAATGTGATCAGCAGTGGCCTGAGAAGGTTTGGCCCTTGAAAAGTCCAGCCAGAAAGTGCAGACTGCTGGCCTGTAGCCAGATCTGACCTAGGGACTTGATCACATCATTTACAAAATTTTGGGTTAGTTGTCAACATTTATAAACCAGATTTACCATAATCCAGATTTGTAACATCACCTAAACATTGGAAGCCCTAGAAGCGGTGGGTTCGCATCGTCTTCCCGAGGCTGGTCTCTGAAGTCCCTGCCAGACTGGTGGTAGGTTCTCTGTGCCACTGTTTGTTCTCCTACTACCGTGTGGGGTAGCCGCTCTACTCTTAGGCTGAGATAAAAAGCAACCCAGAATTTCTTTTCCTTAAAACCATTCTTCATGGTTGTACATTCTGAAGAGGGATGTTGCCCTTCACCCACTTGCCTGACCTCTGGTCTAGGTCGTGTGCGCAGGGTGCCCACGACATTTGGAGTTCTTAGTGTGGTGGTCCACACCAGAGCATATCCAGACCCTCTGAGAGCTGTCTTTTTTTTTTGTAAGGATTTTATTTATTCATTTTTAGAGAGAGAGTGAGAGAGCAACGGAAGGGGCAGAGAGGGAGGGAGAAGCAGACTCCACGCTGAGCATGGAGTCTGACTCCAGGCTCGATCCCATGACCCGGAGATCATGACTTGAACTGAAATCAGGAGTCAGACGCCCAATCAACTGAGCCACCCAGGCGCCCCTGAAAGCTGTCTTTAATCAGAGCAGATCCAGCACCTCCCAGGGCCATTTGGATAATCTCCTCATGGGCTCTGATCTGGACTTTTTTTTTTTTTTGGATGAAATTTAATGTTCTAGATGCTAACTATATCCTCTGTCATCTGTGGTGGCTTGGTATACCAGAAAATACTATGTACAAGGTTATTCTGTTGCACCGAGGCAAGTGAAAAGTGGAATATTTCATTTTCTCATAAACCTTTCTTATGATGGAACGCCCAGACACCCTGGTGATGGATAGGCACTTTTAGAGAAGTTAAAAATTAACTAGACTTAAGATGTTTTTAATCCTTGGATTTGTCCTGACATTTATAGTTTAGTGTTGAAGGCCTCAGTCGCTGGAGTTTGAGGCCTAGCATAAAATTACTTGAAAATTAAAGGATTATTAAATACAGGTATGAAGGTCATTCAGGCTTATCTCTGAGAAGCCAAGTGGATTACTCTTCCTCTGCCTTTCATGGGATCAGAGAGAGATACTTATATATAAAAACAGTTTTCTTTGTCTTGCAAATAGCAGACATCTAACAAATACTAAGTAATGAATTTTGGTTTAAATTTTAATTTAATTTTTTAACCCCCTTTATCTATTTCACCAATCCCTCTACACACCTCCCCCTGGCAATCATCAGTTGGTTTTCTCAGGTTAAGGATCTGTTTGTCTCTTTTGTTTTGCTTTGTTTCTTAAATTCTGCATATGAATGAAATCATATGGTATTTGTCTTTCTCTGACTTCTTTCACTTAGAATAATACCTTTAGGTCCATTCATGGGGTTGCAAATGGCAAGATTTCATTCTTTTTTATGGCTGAATAATAG
>NW_027747464.1:0-304 GCF_054177405.1 Leptonychotes weddellii | reverse complement strand
GCGCTGGATCAGAACAGAAAAGACAGCCAAGAGGCCAGCACAGCCGCAAGCAGGACCTTGGCCATTCCCTTACGCCCCAGCCTCGCTTCCCTCTGCGGCCACCAAGTCTCTGTTCTCCAGCCAAGATGACTTCTTTCCTCCCATTTATTCAACAAACCCTTCCTCGGCAGATCCTGTGCGTGAGGCCTTGTGCGGGGCATTGGCTGTGCAGAGGGCACACCGTCTAGTGCGCCTACAGACCGTGAACATCCACACGTGCATCGTTTCAAACTCAGCGCTACTAAGTGGGAAACAGGAGAGCAGG
>NW_027747463.1:0-304 GCF_054177405.1 Leptonychotes weddellii | reverse complement strand
ACACACACACACACACACACTCTCAGGCCCAGAATACTTGCTGGCACATAGCAGATGTTTGGGATTTACTGAAATATTTTGTCCCAGAGGTAATATGAATAAGCATGATTATAAAAACAAATGGGAGAATAAAACAAGAAATGCCAATAGTTTCAATTTATACAAGATAGAAAACCTTGTTTAGAAAAAACTATTTTAACGAATTGTTTTCTGTTCAGATATCAAGGTGTATTCATTTAACACTTACTAATAAATGTTATGGACAAGGCCCTGCTTGGACTTCCTAACAATTCTGGTGGGTATT
>NW_027747462.1:0-304 GCF_054177405.1 Leptonychotes weddellii | reverse complement strand
GGCTCCCTGCTCGGCAGGGAGTCTGCTTCTCCCTCTGACCCTCCTCCCTCTCATGCTCTCTGTCTCTCATTCTCTCTCTCTCAAATAAATAAATAAAATCTTTAAAAAAAAAAAAAAGAAAAAGAAAAATCAGGCAGGGTAAGGAAATGGGAGAATGAAGGAGGAGAGGTCCTGTTTAAAGGTTATGAGGGAAGGCTTCTCTACTAAGATACTATTTAGAAGTGGTAAGCAGTGAGTGAATTCCAATATAATTTAAACGTAGAACCAATGAGTTTTGCTAAAAGAATTGCATGCAGCATATAAG
>NW_027747461.1:0-304 GCF_054177405.1 Leptonychotes weddellii | reverse complement strand
TCTTTCCATCTACCATCTCCATTTAATCATTCCACCTCTTTCCACAAAGGATTTGAGGTGGCATTGATTAAATTATAGAATCACAGCTAATATTTGCCTAGTGTCCTCTCATTGGTGTGCATTACTTTATTTAATCCTCGTAATGGTCCTATGAGGGGAGCATCCCATCTCTCCTTTTACTGATGAGCCAACTGGGCCTGAGACACATATAGTAGGTGGTGGGGCTGGGATGGGAGCCCAGATTTTTGGACTTAAACCCATGTTATCGTACAATATCCTGCCGTCCAATTAGCTTGTCACTATG
>NW_027747460.1:0-304 GCF_054177405.1 Leptonychotes weddellii | reverse complement strand
GATTTTGCAAGTGACTTTCCAAAATGATTGTAGCAATCCACATTGCACTAGCAATGCGTAACAATAAAGCCCTGCCTTTTAAATGCTTGATTCTTTGTTTTATCTGGGAAATATTTCTCATAATGTATTTTGTCTTATAATCACATATGTAGTATGATATAATCAAAATGGCAGGGTTAATGGGTGAGGACAAAGATTCTTGGGTTCATATCCAGGTTCTGTATTTGCTACCAATGTGGACCTGGAAATTTATCTTAACTTCTCTGATTTTCAGTTTCTTCATCCTAAAAAATAGGAATAATAG
>NW_027747459.1:0-304 GCF_054177405.1 Leptonychotes weddellii | reverse complement strand
AGTATAGATCCTTTACCTCTGTTAGGTTTATTCCGAGGTATCTTATGGTTTTTGGTGCTATTATAAATGGAATCAATTCTCTAATTTCTCTTTCTACAGCTGCATTGTTAGTGTATAAGAAAACAACTGATTTCTGTGCATTGATTTTGTATCCTGCCACATTACTAATTGCTGTAGGAGTTCTAGTAATTTGGGGGGTGGAGTCTTTTGAGTTTTCCACATAAAGTATCATGTCGTCTGTGAAAAGAGAGAGTTTGACTTCTTCTTTGCCAATCTGAATTCCTTTTATTTCTTTTTGTTGTCT
>NW_027747458.1:0-304 GCF_054177405.1 Leptonychotes weddellii | reverse complement strand
GATCATGACCTGAGCCGAAGGCAGACGCTTAACCATCTGAGCCACCCAGGTGCCCAAGCACATTCGATTTTTAAGACAGAAGAATAATATAAAAGATTCCACAAAATAAAAAAAAAAATTTGTTTGATACAGACTTCTACTTTCCTATTTCTCATTACTGTTCATTGTTTTTAACAGGAAAAAAGTTCTGCATTGTTATGCATAAGTTTTTACATTAATGATCTGCTCAGAACTCCCAACATGAATTAATTTGACGTAAAAAAAATCTAGAAAATAATTTGTTTAAAAAGTATGTCTTCCTTTT
>NW_027747457.1:0-304 GCF_054177405.1 Leptonychotes weddellii | reverse complement strand
GCTCAGGTCATGATCCTGGAGTCCCGGGATCGAGTCCCACATCGGGCTCCCTGCTCAGCGGGGAGTCTGCTTCTCCCTCTGACCCTCCTCCCTCTCATGCTCTCGGTCTCTCATTGTCTCTCTCGCAAATAAATAAAGTCTTAAAAAAAAAAAGAAATGCAAGAACTTTAAAAATGTAGCTAACATGTGCCCTTTTTTAAGAAGTTCCTCAAGGCCTTACCCCATAAAGTGAGACAAGAAAATAAACCATTTGAAGATGACAAGGATCACAATTGGAACAGAAAGATGAAAGATTTTGTCAGGT
>NW_027747456.1:0-304 GCF_054177405.1 Leptonychotes weddellii | reverse complement strand
TGGAAACACCGGGATTCCTAGTTCCGCTTGCTAATGCGTTTGGAAGGAACTGGGGCGTGAGGCGCTCACTCTCCTCTCCTTGTTCAGGGCCCACTGGACTGAAGACCAGGGCCGCAGGCCTGCTCCCCGGGAACCTGGACGTGCTTTGGGGAAAAAGATTCTGAAGCGCAGCAACACCAAAACCAAAGCACAGACCCCCGCAGGGGAGAGGCTGTGGCCGTGTGGCTCTTGTATCACCCCCCGGGCGGGTTTGGGTGAGGTCACCTCTGCCGTCAAACTCAACATGAACGCCTCGTCTGCTGGG
>NW_027747455.1:0-304 GCF_054177405.1 Leptonychotes weddellii | reverse complement strand
CTGTATTGTCCAATGTGTGAGAAAGACAAATAAATAATAACAGCATGAAAATGCTGCAAGCACAGTACAGATAGTCCGCTCTGGAGGCAAGAGGAAGAAGCAATGCACTTTAACAAAATCGTGTTTTGGGGGCATTTTATGTTAATTATATTTTTATCTGAAAATTATCTTTCCATCAAATTGTCGTTTTAAAAGACCTGCTTTAATGACATGATACTTTATGAGGAAAACCCAAAAGACTCCACGCCCAAATTACTAGAACTCATACAGCAATTCAGTAATGTGGCAGGATACAAAATCAATG
>NW_027747454.1:0-4487 GCF_054177405.1 Leptonychotes weddellii | reverse complement strand
GAGGGCACGTTCTGCATGGAGCACTGGGTGTTATGCACAAACAATGAATCATGGAACACTACATCTAAAACTAATGATATATGGTGATTAACATAACAATAAAAAAAGAAGATTACATTACATACTGCATGATTCCATTTATATAACCTTAAGGAGATGACTAAAGTGTATATATATATATATATATAGTGGTTTCTAGAGAACAGGGATAGGGAGGGTATGCAGGTAATATGACTATAAAGAGGTAGGATGAGAGAGTTGCTTTGTGGGGATAAAACAGTTCAGAATGTGCTTATGGTAGTGGTTACACAAATCTATACATAAAAATGCATAGAATTATACACACACACACACACGAACATACATAAATAAGTACCGGTGAAAATTGGTGACATCTGCTAAGATCTCTAGTCTAGTTAACCATATAATGTCAATCTCCTGGCTTTGTTATCACACTGTAGTCATGCAAGATGTTTCTATTGGGGGAAGATAGAAGAGTACTAGGACTCTATATGAGTTTTGCAACTTTCTGTGAGTCTATAATTATTTCAAAATAAAGTTTTCTCTTTTTAATGATTTTATTTCTAAGTAATCTATACACTCCACACAACCTTAAGATCAAGAGTTGCATGCTTTACTGAGCCAACCAGGCATCCCCAAAATAAAATTTTTTGAAAGAAAATCTAGAAGCTAATTACTAGATAATCAAGAATCTATAAAGTGTACCAAGATCCTTTGAATCAAGGAATATCTCATGAAGAAGTGATATCTTCTCTGAAACTCCAGAGAAAAGATTGCTCTTCATGTAAACTCCATCAGTTTCTGCTGAAACAATGCCTTCTGAGTTGGTCCAAAGTCCTCCTCCTGGAAGTAGGAACTTCCTACCTACCAATCCTAGTATTGATAAGAGTCATTGACAATAGGCCTTGAGAGGCTAGAAGAGAAAGTCAGGACCTGGAGATGTGTGGATGGGGATGTGGCTGTGTAAGTGTATGTGCATGTGCGTGTGTTCATGCATGAATCTGTGGAGATTATGGGGGAGGGAGTTGCTGAGAAAGAAGTTACCAGTTACTTATTTTCCTCAGAGTTGGCTCCAGATAGATAATAGCTGGACTGATCCGAGATTACAAATTCAGTCCCTTGGAGCTGACTTAGTTTTGGTCCAAAGCTATGAATATTCTCTCACCCCACTGGATCCAAAGGGAGCTGGGAATAGAATTAGAGTGGATCCATACTAGTCCTTTGATAACCCACAATATAGGTATGTGACCTACTATCACAGGGGAACATTCCTGGTAAGATGGAAAATTGGATTTCTGAGTCATATAGGACTAGACTTGAATTCTGGCCTTAATGCTCACTAGGGGGCCAGGAGCACTTGATTTAACTTCTCTGGACCAGAGCATTATACTAGTTAAAATCAGTTCATGTTTTTTTTAACACTTTCTATATGTAAGGCTCTAGGCAAAGCACTCATCTACCTCATAACTTTCTTGGTTTTTTTTTAAGATTTTATTTATTTATTTGACACAGAGAGAGAGCACAAGCAGGGGGAGCAGCAGAGGGACAGGGAAGAGCAGGCTACCCACTGAGCAGGGAGCCATATGCAGGGTGCGAGCCTTGCTCCCAGGACCCTGGGATCATGGTCTGAGCCGAAGGCAGATGCTTAACTGACTGGGCCACCCAGGTACCCCCTTATAACTTTCTTGAATAATTTAAATGAGGTTATAAATCTTAAACTGCCTGGCAGAATACACATATCAAGAAAACAATTGATAAACTCTGCACTTAAATATTATCTCTATTATTACAGTAGCCAAGATGAAAAAGGAAGAACGCATCTCATTTGAGATTAGTACAATCTCTGAAAATAGATTTTCAAATGCTGATTTTCAAATGGTGAAACAAGCCCAACTAACACCGAGAGTCATTAAGTGTGCTCTGCACTGGACATTAGTCATGATCCCTGAAAATTTCAGCACAAAGAATCCATGTGTTTTCTGGCACATGTATTAAAGTTGGATCTCTCCCTAAGATACTCAAAAGAGAAAGTGGTTCCCTTAGTGTTAGCAAATTAGAAAATACAGAGCTATTCCCTTTCATCTAACTATACAATGATGTATCAAAGTAAATACAAAGAATATAGTTAAGTAAAAATGCAAGGAACATCAGTGAGATGTAGACCTGAAATAAGTTAAATTACTTAAAGATTTGGCTGAATCATGGAGTAAAATGCCAAATAAAGTCTGATGCTGATGCATGATCTGTGACATAGGAGGAGGGCTGATTTGGAGGAGTTTTGTAACAGATGGCTGTTAACTTAGGATTTTAATCCTCCTCAGACTTGGTAAATATGAATCCAGGGTATGCTGACTTCTGTATGCTAATGTTTTGTCCTTGCTTTTAGCCTGGGGGCTGGGGTGTGTCTTCAAATATTGAGGGGTGGTGGTGTGTTGGTGAAGGTGATGGTGATGGTGATGGTGGTGGTGATGATAGTGGCCTGTGTGTGTGTGTGTGTATTAGTTATAACCAGCACCTTACATTGAGACAAATGACATGCTTAACTCTCATTAAAAAGGACCCCAATAGACAACTACAAAATACCAATGTAAACAGACAAAATTCAGAGAGTTTCAAGAAGGTCTTCTTCAAATGTTCTATCCCTTCCCCTACCTCTTTCATCTTCTTCCCTGGAGCTCAATGAAATCTTTGGATTTCCAAGTTTAATTTTGCATTATAGTTTTTATGAAACTCAACATATGTTTTCAAAGGCCATCTGCAGCCACCTTGACTTGGGCCTGACTGTTTCTCCATCTGGAGGGAAATAAGATAAATGCATAATTACATAAGGACCCCCATTTTCCACTTTGCCCCATGTCACTTTATTCTGTGGAGGTACAGACATGGTTTTTTGGGAGAACATTTGAAATCAAATACATCTGTTTGAATTCATTTTGCATATAGAAGTTCTAAGCCTTAAGTAAAATGGAAAAACTAATTTTTTTTGTGGTTTTCAAAGCAAGTAAAATGGCCCAAATCACTTATATTTCTTAATCCCTAGTGTGACCACTAGGTTTTCAATGTTCCATGGGAGTCTTTTCCAAATCAGTTACTTCCATAATTTGGTCTTTTAATCTTCTTCCTCAGCTTTTCCTTCAGCATAGTTGTTGGGTCTCAAATGTCTGGATACATCTTAAATCTCTGATTCCAACTAACTCTGTTAGCAAGTATCTGCTTCCCAATTTGTTTTTTAAGTTACATTTTAAACCCTTTAGCCCAAAGAGAAAACACCTGGAAAGCAAGCAAGTCTTAGAAATTCATTGAGAGAAAAAAAAAATTCATTGAGAAGCTTAAAAAATAATTCAAATGAGCTTTATTCCTGAGCTGAGGTTTAATTTACCAATGTTAATTCTCAAAAAAAAAAAATGCATTCCATCAGTACAGGGTGCAAGTACACTGAGGTTTACATATCAAATGCTTGAAAGAAATGCTTGAATTACAACTGCTTTTCCCTCTCCACTTTTAGGAAAGACAAAACAAACAAATAAACAAAAAACCCAGAGGAAAATTATGTAATTGCTGGGATTTTGTAAGGGGAATTAAGAAGAAAAAAATACCCTTTCAGGGAATTTTCTATCATCCATACATAAGCCCAATCTCTTGTACCTTCTACTTTTCTATTCACAGAGCTTTATAAAGAGAGCTGCTGCTCAGAACAAGAACCACCAAGAATCACAAAAATCTTCAAACATGAAAACAAAAGTCTACTGCTGTGTAGCAAATCAACCCTCATTGATTCATTTAATATATGACTCTTGAATGGCTCCTATGTTCCAGGCCAAAGACTAGGTGCTCAGGATAGAGAGGTCCTTTTCTTTGTGGGTCTGGTTCTGCTTACTGCTAAGCTCTTGTCTGCTCTCAGGTCTAGTCCTGAGATGATTACTGGACAGCTCTATTTTGGTACTACAAACTCAGGCTGTTTTATTTATTTTTTATTATTATGTTATGTTAATCACCATATATTACATCATTAGTTTTTGATGTAGTGTTCCATGATTCATTGTTTGCATATAACACCCAGTGCTCCATGAAGTACATGCCCTCTTTAATATCCATCACCAGGCTAACCCATCCCCCTACACCCTCCCCTCTAGAACCCTCAGTTTGTTTTTCAGAGTCCATAGTTTCTCATGGTTCGTCTTCCCCTCCGATATGCCCCCCTTCATTCTTCCCTTCCTGCTATCTTCTTCTTCTTCTTTTTTTTTTTTTTAACATATAATGTATTATTTGTTTCAGAGATACAGGTCTGTGATTCAACAGTCTTACATGATTCACAGCGCTCACCATAGCACATACCCTCCCTAATGTCTATCACCCAGACACCCCATCCCTCCCACCCCCCACTACTCCAGCAACCCTCAGTTTGTTTCCTGAGATTAAGAATTCCTCATATCAGTGAGGTCATATGATACATGTCTTTCTCTGAT
>NW_027747453.1:0-304 GCF_054177405.1 Leptonychotes weddellii | reverse complement strand
TGGCTGGCCTTCCTTCATCCGCTCTTCCAGTCAAGCTTCCTCAACGCCACCCTGTCATGTCTCTCCCTCAGGTGCACAGGAAGGTCATCTGACATGGTGGAATGGTGCTGAGTGCTAAGTTGTGGAGGTTTCCTGACTGTTCAGAAGCAGGGGAGGAGGAATTGGAAACATGATGGATGCCACGTATTAAATTCATCTGAAGCCCACAAGTGCCTCCCAGACTCATGAACTTGGCGAAAATCCAATAGTGAGAATGATCTATGCCTCTATTCTAAGCTTAATTATTAATAAAGTCCCATTTACT
>NW_027747452.1:0-304 GCF_054177405.1 Leptonychotes weddellii | reverse complement strand
TGCGCTTGTGCTCTCTCTCCATCTAAAATAAATAAATTAATTAATTAATTAATTTTTTAAAAGTCACGTACAAGATAATCCTAGGAATTGCAATGTACTTGGAACCAATAAGAGTCTTTTCACCACCCTCTACATAGAAGTAAAATCACATCTCTTTTATTTTTTGAGTTGTTGCCCCCCTTCCTCCCCGAGTCCATTGGCTCCTAACCCCCAGGCAGAGAGAGAAAAAGGAGAGTAAGAAGAGCCACGGTAACACCATTTCCCATCGAACTCCCTCAGCCTGGAGGAGTTTTGAGGTTCCCTA
>NW_027747451.1:0-304 GCF_054177405.1 Leptonychotes weddellii | reverse complement strand
GTGAGGGTTATATCCTATCAGCGGAGAAGACTTGCTGGCCGACACACCCTCTCGTTAAACCAAATCTCTGGTTTTTCTCACGTCTGCTCAGACCCCCAGCTAGCGAGCTTCTCAAGACGAGGACAGCTTGAGTGTACTCACCGAGCGGCTGGTCCAACAGTGTTACAGGCCAAAGGTCTGACCAGAAGAGCCTCTTCCCTGTACTAGAAGCCTCAGGAGAAGTGTTTTGTAGGATGGAACAAGCAGCAGGGCAAACAGTAAATGAACAGGTATACAATAAAGATACATCCCACCCTACACCACC
>NW_027747450.1:0-304 GCF_054177405.1 Leptonychotes weddellii | reverse complement strand
GCTCCATTCGCGGCTCGCAGATAAAGACTCAGCTGACAAGCAGCAGGGAAGAGCAGAGCGTTCGTGGGGCACCCGTGAGCGGACAGGCGCGGTGCCCCTGATGCGGTGTGAGTGTGAAGCAGGCCCCTGCAGGCCGCAGGCTCAGAGGTGGTCAGCCGCAGCATTATTTACACTCCTGAAACGACAGCCTGCGATTTGTTGTAAAAAGTGGCGAGTGGGCTCAGGGAGGCCTGGAGGGGCTGGGCTGACTCCAGAGTGTTGCAGAGCAGGAGGAATTTGACTCAGGGCGTGAAGGACAGGCCGG
>NW_027747449.1:0-304 GCF_054177405.1 Leptonychotes weddellii | reverse complement strand
TTTGTGGCTTTGACTCCAAAGGCAAGGGAAACAAAAGCAAAAATAAACAAATGGGATTACATCAAACTAAAAAGCTTCTGCATAGTGAAAGAAACTATTATCAAAACAAAAAGGCAACTGAGTGAATGGGAGAAGACTTTTGTAGATCATGTATCTGACAAGGGATTAATATCCAAAATATATAAAGAACTCATACAACTCAACAATAATAACAAAAAAAGATCTAATTTAAAAATTGGTATAGGACCTGATATGTCATTTGCAAATATCTTCTCCCATTCTGTTGGTTGTCTTTTGGTTTTGT
>NW_027747448.1:0-304 GCF_054177405.1 Leptonychotes weddellii | reverse complement strand
GCCCACCGGACACACCAGCCTCCGACTGAACCCAAGGCAAGAGGAGATGGGGTCTCTGGTACTAACAATTACCACACCGAGGGAAGAAGAATGGAGACTATTCTGTGCCCAGGCCCAACC
This sequence comes from Leptonychotes weddellii, assembly GCF_054177405.1. Lineage (NCBI taxonomy): Eukaryota > Metazoa > Chordata > Mammalia > Carnivora > Phocidae > Leptonychotes > Leptonychotes weddellii. Next base: position 184 of record NW_027747448.1, on the reverse strand, counting down.
GAGCAGCCCGCCAGAGTTCAGACTCACCTTCCCTTCAGTCCTGCAGGTGTTTACCAACCCTCTTTGGGGAAATGCTGGCTGTGGACCTTGCCAGCTTCCCAAGAGAGGCCACACGATGCACCCTCCTCCAGTATGTGCATGACCTCCTCCTCGCCAGTGACACACAAGAAGACTGCACAAAAGG
>NW_027747447.1:0-304 GCF_054177405.1 Leptonychotes weddellii | reverse complement strand
TACAGTTTGTTTAGTATAGTTAGTTTCCAAAAGGTATAATAAGAAACAGCAAAATCTCATTAGTAGAAACAAATCAGCCTGATCGGCCTGTATACCTTTTTGGTTCTTCTCATTTTCTCAAAGGCACCACAGGAAAGGTGAAGATAACTGCTGGTAACAACCAGTGTGTGTGTGTGTGTGTGTGTGTGTGTGTGTGTGTGTTTTGGAGAGGGGTGTTGCACATTCATGTTTGGGGCGAACCGATCATCTCTGGAGCTCATCCTGGTTAGAATAGACCCGTGGCAGAAAGAGAGGCACTGGGCAT
>NW_027747446.1:0-304 GCF_054177405.1 Leptonychotes weddellii | reverse complement strand
CAAATTGCAATGGTGTACAATCTAGATGATGTTATTTTTTTAAGCCATACAATTTTCTGAAAATAAAGATATAATTTCAAAAGTGTCTGCTGGATTAATTGCAAGTCTTTTATGGAGATCTCCTTAAGTATATTCTTTTTCACCATGGTGTCACTTAACAAAGACCTAAGAGATACAACAAGTTGTCCAGCCGCATTTTGTGAAACTAATATGAGTCTGCCTGAAATATCACTTAGAATCATCTTCAGATAAGTCTATTTGCTAATAGGGCATAGGATAAAATACAGTTTTGCAATTAAATGAT
>NW_027747445.1:0-304 GCF_054177405.1 Leptonychotes weddellii | reverse complement strand
TATACATCCTTTGCCCAATGCATGGGGAACTGCATTTTTTTTCCCTCTCCTGCAAAAACCCATCTTATCAGTATCCATCATCATTTTCCTCTATGCGGAGCTCACCTGACAGGCGATGTATTGTTGCTTTCCTGCCATTCACCACAGAGAAGGCATTTTCTTTTCTGGAAACCATGGCTCAGCCTCATGGTTAGCAGTGTCATGTACGGTCACGCGGACGGTTGTACTCCTGCAAGCTGGACTTAGTATACTGTCTATATACTGGACCTTCCAACTGTTAAGAATCAGTGTAATAATTTTCTTT
>NW_027747444.1:0-304 GCF_054177405.1 Leptonychotes weddellii | reverse complement strand
ACAAAAATTGAAAAGTTGACAAACTTGGAAAGGAATGGCACTGTATGAGAGCAGATCAAAGTGATCTTATTGAAACTTGGGGCACCCGGATGGCTCTGGCAGTTGAGCATCAGGCTCTTGATTTTGACTCAGGTCATGATCTCAGGGTTGTGAGATTGACCCTGCCTGCTTGGGATTCTCTCTCTCCCTCTGCCCCTCCTGCACCACCCTGTGCATGCACGTGAGCACTCCCTTTCTCTCTTCCTCAAAAAAAAAAAAAAAAAAAAGGGCGCCTGGGTGGCTCAGTTGGTTAAGTGACTGCCTT
>NW_027747443.1:0-4488 GCF_054177405.1 Leptonychotes weddellii | reverse complement strand
ATCCCTCCCATCCCCCACCACTCCAGCAACCCTCAGTTTGTTTCCTGAGATTAAGAATTCCTCATTATCAGTGAGGTCATATGATACTTGTCTTTCTCTGATTGACTTATTTCACTCAGCATAACACTCTCCAGTTCCATCCACATCGAGAAAGCAACCTACTTTTAAGTGTCCCCAGGGAACAGGATCTCTCGACAGCCCGAGTGTTTAGCAACGCTCAGTGTCGGAAGTTCTGCTTTGTATCTGCCCTGAATCTCGCTTGCTGCCACTGGTACCATACGCCTGCCCGCGGTGTGTGTGAAAACACCCTCAGCTCTTCATACACGAACGTGCACGTATTTCAGACAGAGTGGACTTGGAGCAGCGCTGTGATTTTTTCACGCTCAGACCCAGTTTGGAGCAATCATCTTATACATAATGATAACCTGCCTCATGAAATCTGAAGACCCTCAGCTGCCTCACTTCCGGGCTGGGGCTTTTCCGGCACCTGGGAGAGAAACAACATAATCCCCACTGACTGTCCTGTTAGGGATCTAAGAAACTTGGAAAATCAAAGGATTTTTAGTTATGTGAGTCTTGCTTTTAGGGGTTCATCCTCCCTTCCTCATGTGTCTCGAGGGCATCGGGAAGTCTGAGAGGTTAATATCTGTGAGCTCCTCTTGGGAAGGAGCCTCTATATAGTTATTAAATATTACTTTATCTTCTAAAACATCTCACTTTAGAGACTTTGTTTGCTTCATGTCCTATCATTCAGCTCTCAATGCATAACTCCATCCCACTGCCCTAAGTTACACCATAAACACCACCTCTCTGTTTCTAATACACAACATATTTCAAAGCAGAAAGGAATTTATAGCGCCAATGTTATTTTTCCATGTACAATTCCAGTTTGGAACGTCCAGCAGTGCTCAAATTGCCTTTCAAGATAAAGACCAGATCCTGATTCAATGTAATCCTTGTGTGCCTCTGGGAAGACTCAGATGCTAGTCTTCTGGATGGAATCTGCATTCTCCAGGGCCCTTCACGCCCCCGAGAGAAACCACTACTACCAAGCTAGGCTCCATCAGAATTCCGCAGTGGCCTCTTGCCAGACTTCTCACAGCCAGTGAGGCAAGATTCAGTTCTGGGACACGTGCAACATAAAGCAAGGGCAAGTCCTTCTACCCTGACCTCAGGTGCATCATAAGCTGCAAGGACCCCTGAAGGTCAACCAGCCCAGCCCCCTTGTCTTATCGCTGAGTCTCAGCACAGTTAAGTGACTTGTCTGAGGTCACACGATACAGAAAGGGAAAGCACAGCATCAAACCCATCTCTCTTGAGCCCCCATCCATTAGTCTTCCCCAAACATCATGCAGTTGCACAAAATGCTTTTCATTTTAAACATTTCAGAGATTTGAGGCCAACAAAATAAACAGGAAAAAATAGGCAAAGCATCCCCAGACCAATGGAGGGTTCGGGGAGTGGCCAGATGGGAATGGAGTGTGCAGAAGATCACTCCATGGGATGTCAACAGGCTCTGAGAATGCAGATCAAGTCCTTCCAATCTCTCATTCTTTGCTTAGCCTGTGGGAAGCCCATTCAACAGAATGAAGGTAGAATTTTTTTTTTTCCATAAGAAAGCTGGAATAAACTTGAGAGACATCTGGCAGAGAAGAATGGAGAAATGGGTCCTGAGTCTTCATCCTTCCCACCCTCTATAGTGGAGGCCCCTGGATCCTCACCTGCAGACTCAGTCTCACTCCCTTCCCCCACCTTGTTAGAATCAATCCCAGCTGGAGGTGGGAGGATCCAGCTAGTCTGTCTGGGATTAAGGACTTACATCTGGTCATGGCCCCGATTCCAAGTTTTATCAAGGTTCCCGAGGCCCAGGATAGTAAATACTTATAGATCGGCTCAATCCACAGTGACATCAGAACGGCCCCTCCCTTATAGGGGTGGACTACCAGAATCTGTGTTTATATTACATAACCTCCACTTCCATGGCCATAATTGAAGGGACCAGGATTAGACAGCTGATCCAAGCTGTTTTTTGAATTATATTTCATAGAATGCAAGAAATTGTTGCATAACACTTGAAATTGGAGCAAGGGGTTGCAAGTCCAGTCTAGGCTAGTTTCATGGAAAGAGGAGATATTGACTCTAAAACAGTAAGTGGTAATTCCTCTGCATGACATGGACCATCAAGGCAAGGAATGCTGGTCTGTGGAAGAAAAGAATGAAGTCAACGTGACATGCAGAAAATGCAAAAGCAAGTGAGAATCCTGACCGTTTTCTAGTTCCCAGTCCTAAGGTCTTCCCAAGGTCAGTATGCTCTTCTTATTCTTGGATCCCATAAGACACTCTGCATCCTTCTAATGTGTTCCCATGTGCTCTTTAAACTATGTCAGGTGGGCTTCTGTAACTTGAAATCACACTCCTTTCAGATTTCTGTACAGGCACCTCTTCTAGTAAATTAACAGAAGGTTGTTATCCTTATTCCAATTACAACAGTCAAGGAGTCCAGCTCAGAGACTCACAGAGGCATGCCCAGTAACTGTGGCTATCTATTGACGAAAGACTTCCTTGCCTGGATCCCTGAGTAATAACTCCCTCTTGAGTTCTTGTGCTGAGGTCTACTTTTACATCCGTCTAGGATCCAGTCAGGAAAACAGACCCCACACTAGGTATTTCAACAGAGAGATTTAATCAAAGGAACTGGTCCCACAGGTGGTGGAGGGCTGACTAATCAGAAATAATAATGGCACAACATCCACAATAGCCAAACTATGGAAAGAGCCAGATGTCCACCGGCAGATGAATGGATAAAGATGTAGTATATGTATACAATGGAATACTACTCAGCCATCAAAAAGAATGCAACCTTGCCATTTGCAACAGTGTGGATGGAACTAGGTGGTATCATGCTAAGTGAAATATGTCAGTCAGAGAAAGACAAATATCATATGATTTCACTCATTTAAGAATTGGAATTTAAGTAACAAAACAGATGAACATAGGGGAAGGAAAGGGAAAATAAGATGAAAACAGAGAGGGATACAAACCATAAGAGACACTTAACTCTAGGAAATAAACTGAGGGTTGCAGGAGGGGAGGGGGGGAGGGGGGGTAACTGGGTAATGGGCATTAAGGAGGGCATGTGATGTGATAAGCACTGGGTGTTATATGCAACTGATGAATCACTAAATTCTACCTCTGAAACTAATAATACACTATATGTATTTGAAATTGGAGCAAGAGGTTGCAACTAAATTGAATTTAACTGAATTGAATTTAAATTTAAAAAAAAAAGAAAGAAAGAATAACTGTAGAAAAGCAGCTGCCACCTGAAGGCTAGGGGAATAAAACAAGGAATCTGTGACTGTGTTTGCAGAGATTCAACTCCAACATCACAGAGAAGGGCAGAAGAATGGATTAGAGCTGACAGACAATAGACACATCACCATGACTATTCCTACCCACTGGCTGGACACACTCTCTTTACCCATTACCAACCTTTTTTTGTCTGGATTGCCATCCATGTGTATCCTTCTTCCTTAGATGCCAGTCTTTGCTGTGCCATCTAAACTTTCTTTCCATTGCCATACCTGGCACAGTGGACCAGGTGCCAGTTCCACTCCACAAGGTGTTTCTAGTCCTGTAATTTTCTTTCCTTGTAGTGTCCCTATCTGGCCTTGGTATCAGAGTAATGCTGGCCTCATAAAATGAGTTTGGAAGTGTTCTCTCCTCTTCTATTTTTTGGAAGAGTTTGTGAAGGATTGGCATTAATTCTTCTTTAAATGTTTGGTAGACTTCACCAATGAAGCTATCTGGTCCCGGACTTTTCTTTGTTGGGAGGTCTTGGTTACTGATTCCATGTCCTTTCTTGTTATTGATTTGTTCAAACTTTCTATATCTTCATTATTCACTCTTGGTACATTGTATATTTCTGGGAATTTATCCATTTCTTCTAGGTCATCCAATTTGTTGGCATATAATTATTCACAGTAGTCTCTTATTTCTGTCTTTGTATTTCTGTATTATCGGTTGGAATGTCTTCACTTTCATTTACAATTTTATTTGCCTCTTTTCTTAGTCTAGCTAAAGGTTTGTCAGTTTTGCTTAACTTTTCAAAACACCAACTCTTAATTTCGTTGAACTTTTTAATTGCTTTCCTATTCATTATTTCACTTAATTTCTGCTCTCATTTTTGTTATCTGATTCCTCCTGCTAACTTTGGGTTTAGTTTGTTCTTTTTTTTTTTTTTCCTAGTCTTTGAAGTGCAAAGTTTGGTTGCTTATTTGAGATCTTTCTTTTTTCTTAATGAAGGTATTTATTGCTATAAACTTCCCTCTTAGAACTGCTTTTGCTGAAAATTCTCACCAAAATACTAGCCAATAGGATCCAACAGTACATTAAAAGGATTATTCACCACGACCAAGTGGGATTTATCCCTGGGCTGCAAGGTTGGTTCAACATCCGCAAATCAATCAATGTGATACAATACATTAA
>NW_027747442.1:0-304 GCF_054177405.1 Leptonychotes weddellii | reverse complement strand
TCATTATTAGAGTGAAATTATACTAACAGAACCCAAGATTTAAGCAAACTATCCATCAGCCTGGAGGCCTTTCGAGTCTAGAAGCAGAACCTTCAAGTTGCGCTGTTCATGCTTTCTTCACAGGGAAATGAATATCAGGGATAGGAAAGAACATTGTGAATTGCTTGTGTCTTTTACCAGTTTCTTTACCCTGGTGTTCATTGCTTTCTTATGGAAATATAAGAACCAGTTTAGGGATATTTTTGTTTATCCAGTCATATGCATTGAAAAATATTTCTATGGGGGCGCCTGGGTGGCTCATTTG
>NW_027747441.1:0-304 GCF_054177405.1 Leptonychotes weddellii | reverse complement strand
TGGATAGGTCCTGTCTTTTTATCCAATCTGCAACCCTGTGCCATTTTATGGGAGCATTTAGGCCATTCACGTTGAGAGTGATTATTGAAAGATATGAATTAATTGTCATCATGTTGCCTGTGAAGACCTTGTTTCTATAGATTGTCCCTGTAAATTTCTGTTGTATATCACTCTTGGGGGTCTTTCTCCTTTTATAGAATCCCCCTTAATATTTCTTGCAGGGCTGGCTTAGTGGTCACATATTCTTTCAGTTTCTGCCAGTCTTGGAAGCTCTACATCTCTCCAACCATTCTAAATGACAGCC
>NW_027747440.1:0-304 GCF_054177405.1 Leptonychotes weddellii | reverse complement strand
TAAGGGCCCATCCTTTCTCCATAATTATCAGAAAAGAATTGAGAGATATTCTTTATTGGAAGCCCAGATGTGTTTATTCTAATGCACAGTGACTTTCTGGAATGACTGCCCTTTCTGAATGCTAAAACCTAAAGAGTAAAAGGATAAGGAAGCTATGACTAATCATATGTAATTGCCATAAATTGGAGCTGCACACCAGGGTAGCAGGAATAATTACTTCTAGGGAGTTTATCACCAGCAATTTTAAATCCAAGGGGACACCAATGAGGTCAATTTTCCCTGTATAAGCACAATGACTGGTAAC
>NW_027747439.1:0-304 GCF_054177405.1 Leptonychotes weddellii | reverse complement strand
CTAAGCAAAGTCCTCAAGCAGGCTCTGACAGACTCATTCCTGAGATGCTCCTAGCTTAGTGGAATTTCAGTGATTGGAGGCCTCCTCACTTAAGCCTAGCGTATGCACATCTGGATGGGAGTTCCAGAGTTCCCACAGCAGGAAAGAGAATTATTGTCTTCAGTGGTTTAGTTGTTGAGAAAGTTTGCTCCCAGGGCCTCCCAGACCCACATTTTTTAAGTAGGTATCTCTTCGACTTGAAACTCCGCGGGGCTAAGTTGGGCATGTGAGAGTATATGCAGCCTTTGTACCCAGCCCCTCAAGG
>NW_027747438.1:0-304 GCF_054177405.1 Leptonychotes weddellii | reverse complement strand
GGCTACTTATGACCCAGCCTCAGACTCCAACATCCCAGGGATCCAGCATGTCACCAAGGCCCGCTGGGTCACTAGGGAAGGGGACCAAGCTGCTCCTCCTAACAGGAAGCGGAGCAAAGGATTTGCAGCATCTTTCAGTCTCGAGACAGATCACTTGAGCCTCTGTCAGAGGATGGGGCGGGAAGGGCCGTGAGGACACCAAGGAGGAAAGGGCACGTGGTGGGGGGTTGGAGAAAGCCCCACAGAGTTACAAGGAGGTGGGATAGGCGAGGGTGACTTGCCAGGCAGAGCAGATGGGGAGGGC
>NW_027747437.1:0-304 GCF_054177405.1 Leptonychotes weddellii | reverse complement strand
CTCTGCACCCAGACGTCGTCATGCTGTCATCCTTGGTCTGAATGGTTAACTTCCACACGAAACTGTCTCCCAGAACAGCCCTCAGGAGAGTCTAGAGGGCCCTCGGGTACTCCCCATCCTACAAAGGAAGTTGAGCAACTTAATGCAAACACCTGCTTTGCAGTGAAGAGAGATGCAGAGGGAGGTGAGACTGGAGGCTTGGAGGGGAAAAGCCCTGATGCTTCAGCCCCTGGGAAGGAGGGCAGAGTGAGAATCCATGGGGGGCGGGGGAGATAAGGCCGGTGGGCCCTCTCCCAGCCCAGTG
>NW_027747436.1:0-304 GCF_054177405.1 Leptonychotes weddellii | reverse complement strand
TAGTGTCACCTCCTGAGGTGTAGCCAGACGGTTGTAAGCTGGCCACTTAGGGACAGGGTCTGGTATGAAATGCTGTTGAGGCTCAGTCTGCGGCCAACAGTGCTTTGAGGGGCAGTAAGTCTGGGGGCTTCGGCTGGTGCGGCGCTGAGGCCAGACAATGTGCCATGTGCTGAGGGCCGGGGCGAGGGTCGGGAGGCCCGCTGTGGTGGTCCAGGTCGGCCAGCGGAGAGGCCCCAGCTGGACAGCCGGGGGGTGCAGCCCTGAGGGTCACTGCCAGTCAGCATCCAGACTCACTCTGACCCCT
>NW_027747435.1:0-304 GCF_054177405.1 Leptonychotes weddellii | reverse complement strand
ATCTTTGGTGGTGAGGAGGTGGTGGTGGAAATTATTTTTTTCTCTGGGTTTTCTTTTGATACTTTGGTCTCTGTAGATTTGATGTCTTGATAGAAAAGAATTACAAGTATTTGATGTTCACTGAGTATTGGTTATAAAATTTCTGAACCCTTCAGTAGACAAATAATTATAAAATTGAATTTGTCAGCATTTTCTATTTTGGTGACTGCTATATTAGTCTTAGGTGTGGGAATATAAGTACAAATAACTAAACACTTCTAATTAACTATGAAGGAACTGAAAGGATTAATGGGGATAGAAAGTT
>NW_027747434.1:0-304 GCF_054177405.1 Leptonychotes weddellii | reverse complement strand
GTTTTTACATTAATATCCATTTAATAGCAAACTTTCTTTTTTTTTTTAAGATTTTATTTATTTGCAAGAGAGAGAATGAGAGACAGAGAGCATGAGAGGGAGGAGGGTCAGAGGGAGAAGCAGACTCCCCGCCGAGCAGGGAGCCCGATGCGGGACTCGATCCCGGGACTCCAGGATCATGACCCGAGCCGAAGGCAGTCGCCCAACCAACTGAGCCACCCAGGCGCCCAATAGCAAACTTTCTTAAAAGGCATTATAAATAGTAATGGCTGGGGCGCCTGGGTGGCTCAGTTGGTTGGGCGAC
>NW_027747433.1:0-304 GCF_054177405.1 Leptonychotes weddellii | reverse complement strand
GTTCACCATCGGCAGTCCTGGGATGTGCTGTTCCCGTGAACAGTGGTTTTCCCAGGACATGCTGTTCCCGGGGACCATGCTGCTCCTGTGGACCATGTTGTTCCCGTGGACCGTGCTGTTCCTGTGGACTGTGCTGCTCCTGTGGACTGTGCTGTTTCCATAGACTGTGCTATTCCCAGGACATGCTGTTCCCGTGGACCTTGCTGTTCCCAGGACATGCTGTTTCTGTGGACATGCTGTTCCCATGGACTGTGCTGTTCCCGTGGACCGTGCTGCTCCTGTGGACAGTGCTGTTCCAGGACAT
>NW_027747432.1:0-4488 GCF_054177405.1 Leptonychotes weddellii | reverse complement strand
ATTTATTCATTTGAGACACAGAGATAGAGATAGAGAGAGAGAGAAAGAGAGAGAGTGAGAGCATGAACAGGGGGAGAGGCAGACTCCCCACCGAGCCAGGAGCCCAATGTGGGCCTCGATCCCAGGACCCTGGGATCATGACCTGAGCTGAAGGCAGACGCTTAACCATCTGAGCCACCCAGGTGCTCTCTCTTATGGCATCTTGTGTAATGCCTTGCCCATAGTAGTTGCTTTATACATGGTGGAGTTGAAAGAGATAATGTATATTTATACTGTGAGGGGCCAATTGAGAGCCAGAACATAGGCTAAAATGGGAAGCTAGCATGACCTAGATATTAGAACTCAGCAAACACCCGCAAACAAAAAATAAAACCTAAAACTATAGACTAATATTGGTTATTAATAAAGATGTAAAAATCTTAAATTTTTTTAAAAGATTTTTTTATTTATTTGACAGAGAGGGAGAGAGAGCACAAGCAGGGGGAGGAGCAGAGGGAGAGGGAGAAGCAGGCTCCCCACTGAGCAGAGAGCCCAATGTGGGGCTTGATCCCAGGACCCTGGGATCATGACCTGAGTCAAAGGCAGATGCTTAACCAACTGAGCTGCCCAGGCACCCCAAAGATGTAAAAATCTCAAATAAAATATTAGAATGCCTAATTTAACAGCATTAAAGAATAATCGATCATGACTGGACAATGTGTTTGTCCTGGGGATTGAATTGATTGATGCATTATATTGATCAGACAAAAGAAAGAATGCCCATATCGCCATAGATGCTCAGTAGACAATCTGTAGAACCTAAACCCTCCTGCTCACAATCTCATAACAAGCTAGGAAGAGAAGGGGAGTTCTTTTTTTTAAAAGATTTTATTTATGTATTTGAGAGAGAGAGAGAGAGCATGAATGGGAGGAGGGGCAGAGGGAGAGGGACATGCAGTCTCCGCACTGAGCACAGAGCTCTATGTGGGGCTCGATCTCATGACCCTGAGATCATGACCTGAGCTGAAACCAAGAGTTGGATGCTTAACCGACTGAGCCACCCAGGTGCCTGGAGAAGGGGAGTTCTTCTTCTTCTTTTTTTAAAAGATTTTATTTATTTATTCATGAGAGACAAAGAGGCAGAGGCAGAGGGAGAAGCAGGCTCCCTGTGGAGCAGGGAGTCCAATGTGGGGCTTGATCCCAGGACCCTAGGATCATGACCCGAGCTGAAGGCAGACACTTAACCAACTGAGCCACCCAGGCGCCCCTGAAGGGGACTTCTTAAACAAGAGAAAAATTACCTTTTATAAACCAATATCAGACAGTAAACTCAATGGGGAAATAGTGGGGGATTCCTATTAAGACTAGAAATGAATAAAAGATGTGCACTGTTTTAACTAATAAAGTTGTTAAAATGAGACCAACTAATGCTGTCTGGAGAGTGCAGCTGGTGTTCTCCTGCCTGTTTGTAGACTTTTGAATCAATACAATCTTTCGGAGAATCAGTTAGGTGGTCTCTTTCACAAACCCCATAAAAATACTCATACCCTCTGACCCAGACATTTACTTCTCAGAAATTCTCCTAAGGAAATATGGTATGTTGACGGAGATATGAACAGGTACTCATTATAGCATTATTTAGAAGAATCAGAACTGGCAACAATCGAAATGTCCCACAATGGGGAAATAGTTAAGGCTATTATGGGGTATCCCTGCAGTGGAGTATAATTAGTCATTAGAAATGTTTAAGGCTTTTGATGCAATAAGAATGCTCTTGTATCGAATTAGAATGATACAGATTGCATTTAAACATTTCCTCATTGTGTATAAAAATTTCCTTTGTTTCTTGGTGGTGGCGTTAGAAGTAATTTTTCTTTTTTTTGGTTAAATTCCTCTCCAACACTCCCCATCCCTCCTTCCCCCAAGCTGGACTCAGTAAGTGGAACTTGAGGGCTAGCTGTTTCTCAGATCCTGAGAGTCCCAGCAGCACTAGATGCCAAAGCTGGGAGGGCCCTATGTCTTCCTGTCCCTTTTATTTTAAACATTACATGCCAGAACCAAGGCCACCCCCTCAGTGATGGAGAGAACTGACTCTTGGTCCCATAATGCTTCTACTCCCTGAGAGGGTCATTGATTCAAAAAACACAGTGAGTGCTGGAAGTGACTTTAAAGACAGGTGTCTGTGTTTTGAAGTCTGCTCCTCACTAGCTGTTGACTAGAGTTGAAATTGGAAATGATGTGAGCACTGAGTGGCTGGGGAGGGAGAACTGGAACAGGGCTATTTTGATGGAAGACTGGAGTAAGGGCGTTGGTTTGGCAAGTCAGAATTCTTTCTAAGCCCCTGACACTATCTTTGCAGTCTTGGTGAAGATCATGGAACTATTCTCAGCCTTTCTTAAAAAAAAAAAGGTATAAAATTAAATGCATTTAACTAAGGTTACTTTCAAGTCTATTAAGCCATGGGGGTCTGTACTTGACAAGGAGAGACATGTCTAAGAATTTCTTTATTAACAGTAATTGGACCTCCCTGCCAGATCATTATAATTGCCAAGAATTAAACAGAGACATTAGCGATTGCATATAGAATGGGGACCACATCCCAGGCGCTCTTCTTTTGGTGCTTGGAATGATGATACATTGTTTTGGTTTTTTCCTTCACTGGGCTATCTTGTTCACTAACACCTGGAATTCTTCGAAACTAACTTCTCCGTCTCCATTCTTGTCCAGTTCTTGAAAGAGTTCATCTAGGGTGCTGGGACCCTGGTTTTAGATGAGAAGGATGGGAAAGGGGAGAGGAGAGAAAATGAATCAGTTACCGCTACCCATTTTCTGAAATTAGAGATGCTGGGTCTGTGTTCCAACAAGGCAGCTGAGGCTTCAGTTACATGCCGCTGATGGTTGAGGGTAGAAAGCCCAACTTTAGCTCCGTGTCACCGAACTGGCTACCTGGTTTTTCCTATATCACACATTTATTTTTATTTTAAAAAAAGATTTCATTTATTTTGAGAGAGAAAGAGAGTGTGTGCATGGGCAAGCGGGGAGAGGGGCAGAGGCTGAGGAGAGAGAGAATCTGAAGCAGACTCCCCACTGAGCATGGAGTCCTACAGGGGGCTGGATCCCAGGACCCTGAGATCATGACCTGAGCCAAAATCAAGAGTTAGATGCTCAACCAACTGAGCCACCCAGGCGCCCCACACATTTATCATTTTAATATTGCTAATGTGTAGTTTAATATACAGTTGACCCTTGAACAATGCAGGGGTTACAGGCACCCACACCCCACGGAGTCGAAAATATGGGGATAACTTTTGCCTCCCCCCAAACGTAATGACTAAGAGCCTACTGTTGACTGGAAGCCTTCCTGATGACATATACAGTTGATTAACACAGATTCTGTATGTTTTATGTATTAAATGCCATATCTTACAATCAATCAAGCTAGAGAAAAGTGTTATGGAAATCATAAGGAAGAAAAAATACATTTGTCGTACTGTAAAAAATCCGCATATAAGAGGACCCGTGCAGTTCAAACCCATGTTATATAAGGGTCAACTGTAATTGGTTTTCTGTGTAACCTTAAGTATTTTTCTTTCTTTTTTTTTTTTAAGATTTTATTTATTTATTTGACTCAGAGAGAGCGAGAGACAGAGAGCAAGCACAAGCAGGGGGAACAGCAGGCAGGGGAGAAGCAGGCTTCCCGCTGAACACGGAGCCTGATGTGGGGCTCGATCCTAGGACCCTGGGATCATGACCTGAGCCGAAGGCAGCCGCTTAACGACTGAGCCACCCAGGCGCCCCAGTATTTTTCTTTATGTCTCTAAAAAGGGAGAAGGAATCTTAGGGCTTCACTGGACTGCCGAGGAGCCCATGGCCCACCAGTTGATGATGCTTGCCCCAAGTTTTTCCTGGGAGCTGGTTCTATGTAACCCAAGGCAGCACAGTGCCGTGGGCTCTCCGCAGCCTGCGCACTGCCCCCAACTACCCTGTGCGGGGGAGATCCACTTTACAGAGGAGGGAACTGTGCTCCGGGACAGCTGCTAACTGGCTCCAGGGCCCACAGCTGGTATACAAAGGGCTCAAGGTTCAAACATTGACTCTAGAGCTCAAGCCCTTAACTAGGATCCACACCAGTTTTTCCCAAGCCCCTGGGTTGCGGCCCCCCTCTACACCCTGCAGGATGACAGGATCAGTGGTTCTCACACTTTGGCGTGCAGCACAGTCACCAGATGGGCTTGCTGACCTTAGGAGATACAGAGTGACAGGTCCCACTCCCAGAGTTTTTGAGTCACTAGGCCTGGGGCAGGGCCTGAGAATCTGTATTTCCAACAGGTTTCCAGGTGATGTTGATGCTGCTGGGCCAGGACCCATCACACTTGGAGAACCACTGCTTGAGATGTTGTAAGAGATCATGTTAGGCTTGACTCCCTTTTGACTGTTACTACTCTAAAGTGTATTAAGCAGACTTAAGTTTTGTCTCTGGCCTAAGACTCAAATCTTTTTTTTTTTTTT
>NW_027747431.1:0-304 GCF_054177405.1 Leptonychotes weddellii | reverse complement strand
TTATTCTGTAAGCCTCTTTCATCTCTACTGTTTTTTATAGAAACTTCTCCTGCTTCAGTTTTGAAGGTATCACTTTATTTTTTTATTTTTATTTTTTTATTATTATTTTTTTTAAAGATTTTATTTATTTATTTGAGAGAGAGAATGAGAGACAGAGAGCACGAGAGACGTGCTCAGAGGGTCAGAGGGAGAAGCAGACCCCTGCTGAGCAGGGAGCCCAATGTGGGACTCGATCCCGGGACTCCAGGATCATGACCTGAGCCGAAGGCAGTCGCTTAACCAACTGAGCCACCCAGGCGCCCGA
>NW_027747430.1:0-304 GCF_054177405.1 Leptonychotes weddellii | reverse complement strand
TCAAAAGAACCCATCAGGAAGCTGATTTACAGTCAAAAAACTGACATTACAGATCCTGTGTGTAAACCCTTCATCAGTCTGCGGTAGGGAGTTTCAGGCACTGTCTACAAATAAAGAGCATGCAAAATGTCCTCCTGTATCTTGTAGACGTAGGCATGGCTCCAGGCATGTTAGGGGCAGAATGTCTTTTTTTTTTTTTAAGATTTTATTTATTTATTTGAGACAGAGAGAATGAGAGAGAGAGAGCACATGAGAGGGGGGAGGGTCAGAGGGAGAAGCAGGCTCCCTGCCGAGCAGGGGGCCC
>NW_027747429.1:0-304 GCF_054177405.1 Leptonychotes weddellii | reverse complement strand
CCCCTCTGGGCAGTCCTCTTAGGCTGGTTTGAGGATGGCTCCAGGCAGCTCGCTTGCAAGCACAACCCTTGTCCGGTCCATGGAAACACTGCATCCTGTGCTGCCGGCGACTTCGGGCCACAGCCGTGCACGAGGACCCTCCTGTCTGTCACCAGCACAGCTGGCCATTTATTTCTCGCTGGATTTCCCAGACAGGGGCCACATCTTGCCGTGAGGATGGCTGTGAAGTCTGGCTCCCCTGCCTTGACTGGTGGGAACTCCGCTGTGGCTAAAATTCACATGCCTTAAGGACCCTAGAAAAGAT
>NW_027747428.1:0-304 GCF_054177405.1 Leptonychotes weddellii | reverse complement strand
TTTATGAGGTCTGGCAGAAAATAACTTCTGGGGAATTATGAACTTAATAGAGTTTCTGAAGGTTGTTAATGTGGGGAAACATTGGAGTTCTGTCATTCAGAGTGGGAATATGTCCTTAAATGCCCCAAGCATTCAGTTAAAATTTCACAAAAATTACAATTAAAGAGTATGGCTACATTAGCTCCAACATATCCTTTAGATTTATCCTAATGAAGCCCCAAACAGCCCTCAGAGCATAAAGCTGATTCTTCAGTTATTTACTTTCCAGAAAAAAGAATCAATTTTGTTTAAAGACAATAATGTG
>NW_027747427.1:0-304 GCF_054177405.1 Leptonychotes weddellii | reverse complement strand
CTGAGAGAACGTGTTTACTCAGTTCACTGAGGACCAGTCCTTTATTCTAGCCGTACTTTGTTCAGGAGCCTTACTTAGCCCAGAAGCGTACCCTAGTTAAAGATTTCTTCTGTGGGCGGGGATATCAGCACAGAGCCTTTCAAAATTATGGACAGGATTTTGTACAAAATTAGGCAGAGCATGCTTGAATATTCTTGGGGGGGGGGGACCTTGTTTTCAAGTTACCCTTCTCGGGCATGTGGAAGCCTGGTCTTTCTTTTCATTGTTCCAGAATATTTCATGTTACTCACCTAAGATAATAGCT
>NW_027747426.1:0-304 GCF_054177405.1 Leptonychotes weddellii | reverse complement strand
TCATGCCCAAAATGAGATTCTTCATTTCAAAGAGGAAAGGTGTGATTTCGAAGTCCCTGAAGAATAAAGATCCTTATCAGGAGAAATGTTGGGCTGTTTGGGGCTTGAAATTATTTTAATATAGATGAATACGTTTCCCCTTATATTCTTATGAAAATCAAGCTCTCTCCTCTTCCAGCGATTGAGGTCCAGAGAATTCTGGATCAAAAGCTCACAGAAAGTAAGCGCTCTCACGCACTCAGCGGTTGGGTCCACGTGAGAAAAATGCGAGACTGAAGAGGACTGCCCTGCCTGGCTTCCTATC
>NW_027747425.1:0-304 GCF_054177405.1 Leptonychotes weddellii | reverse complement strand
TTTTCAGTTTAAGGCCCTTATCCCATCCATGAGCTCATTTCCCATCCTCTGAGATCAGCTTTCCTTAGAGAAAGCTAGTATCCAAAATTTTTTACCCTCCTATATTGTATTTTAACAGAAACATTATTAAGGACCATTTTTATTATTTTTAAACTTAATATAAAAGTCATTTTATGGTATAATTCTTTTTTTTTTTTTTCAATGATTAACATTTTGTTGTTGTTGTTGTTTTTTGTTTTGTTTTGTTTTTCTTTTACAATTTTTTTTTTATTCTTATGTTAATCCCCATACATTACATCATTAG
>NW_027747424.1:0-304 GCF_054177405.1 Leptonychotes weddellii | reverse complement strand
GACAAGGGGTTTCTCCTTTACAGAAATTGAACAAAGTATCTAGAGAGAATGAGGTCGGCAAGTTGGGTGTTAGTGCCTTCGAGTGAGGCCTTCTGCACTCTGGTGTTTGGACTCTTATCCCTCAATTCCGTGGCCCCACAGAAGATTCATAACCAGCTTCCGTCCCATCCTCCTTAAGCAAAATCTGTCCATGGACAAGATCTGTTCATACACCCAGTTCCCCATCACACTCTTCATTGCCCCATTTTATTTATTTATTTTTTATTTTATTTTATTATGTTATGTTAGTCACCATACAATACAT
>NW_027747423.1:0-304 GCF_054177405.1 Leptonychotes weddellii | reverse complement strand
GGAAAATTGATATTGACTACAATATGTTTGTGGCGACTTTCAGCAGGGTTGCAGGGTCCATTGGCTCCCTTTTTACCACAGATGTTAAATTAGTAAGTCACTGTACACATCAGTTATCCCACTGTCTGAGCCATTCTTATAAAAGAGAGCCTGAACCTAATAAGAGCTCAGAGAATATTAACAACTATTTGTAAATTTGTACTTAGTGTACTAGTGTTTTCTCATTTAAGGGTAAGAAATTGCTATGAATTAACAACACTAACAATATTATTTTGGCAGGGGTGGGGAGGGTGGAGAGGGAGAG
>NW_027747422.1:0-304 GCF_054177405.1 Leptonychotes weddellii | reverse complement strand
GGAGGGGGTTGGGGGCTGTGTTAGCCTGGTGATGGATATTAAGGAGGGCACGTACTGCATGGAGCACTGGGTGTTATATGAAAACAATGAATCGTGGATCACCACATCAAAAACTAATGATGTAGGGGCGCCTGGGTGGCTCAGTCGGTTAAGCAACTGCCTTCGGCTCAGGTCATGGTCCTGGAGTCCCGGGATCGAGTCCCGCATCAGGTTCCCTGCTCAGCGGGGGGTCTGCTTCTCCCTCTGACCCTCCTCCCTCTCATGCTGTCTCTCATTCTCTCTCTCTCAAATAAATAAAAATCTT
>NW_027747421.1:0-4489 GCF_054177405.1 Leptonychotes weddellii | reverse complement strand
CGCCTCAGATTCACTTCTCCGCACGTCCTACCTTCCAGAAAGTGGTCGCTTTTCTGATGAGAGAGTTGTTGCTCTTCTTTTCTTCGATCTCCTGTTGAGTTTGTAGGTGTTCAGAATGGTTTGATCCCTATCCAGCTGAATTCCTGAGAGGAGACGAAATCCAGGTCTCCTACTCCTCCGCCATCTTGCTCCGCCCCCCCCAAGTTTTGCAACTTTGATGACAGTGTACCACCTCTCTGTACTTGCTGTATTTGTTGACATTAGGATTCTGTGGATAGAATGAGATCCAACCAAGGGTTTGAGCTCCAGAGACTTCATTTCCCTTCAAACCTTGTGTCCCGGCACCACATTTTCCTCATGACATTCTTCATGTCTGTGTTTCTCAGCGTGTAGATGAGAGGGTTGAACATTGGGGCAATCATGGTGTAAAATAGGGCAAAAACTTTGTCGTTACTGACGGAATCAGCCGTGGGGACATATGTGAAGATGAGGGGCAAGAAGAACATGAACACGACAGTGATGTGTGAGCCACAGGTGGAGAGGGCTTTGTGGCAGCCCTGGGCTGAGCGAGTCCTCAGGGTGGACAGGATGATGACGTAAGAAATTACCAAGGCAGCAAAGGTCAAAATGGACAGCACTCCGGTGGTGCTAATGATCACAATAACCAACAGGCTAATGTCCGTGCAGGCTAGCTTCAGCAAAGGGAAAACATCACAGAAATAGTGGTCTATCTGATTGGGGCCACAGAAGGGAAGTTCAATAATAATCAGTACCTGCAGGATTGAATGGATAAATGCTCCGAGAATTGAGGCCATCACAAGGACATAGCACACCTGTCTTCTCATGATGACCATATAGTGAAGGGGTCTGCAGATAGCTGCATAACGGTCATAAGCCATGGCCACCAAGATGAAGATCTCAGTGGCACCAAAGAAGTGGGCATAAAACATCTGGGCTATGCAGCTATTGTAGGAGATGGTTTTCCGCTGAGTCAGTAGGTCTGTGATCAGTTTGGGGGCCACTGTGGAAGTGAAGCAGACATCCATGAAAGACAGGTAGCTCAGGAAAAAGTACATGGGCTGTTCACGGAGGCGGCTGCCCCTGATGGTGAGAAGAATGAACAGGTTTCCTGAAAGAATCGCAATGTAGCAAAATGAGAACACCACAAAGCAGGCAACCTTTTCATCCTCATCACTGAAAAGTCCCAGGAGGATAAATTCTGTGATGTTTTCATGTCCCATTGTTTCTGTGGATTTGATCATGTAAAGGAGAAAGTTAACTGGAAACACTCAACTTTTAAAATTATTGATTGATTTTAAAAGTCATTTATTGAGGGGCCCCTGGGTGGCTCAGTTGGTTAAGTGACTGCCTTCAGCTCAGGTCATGATCCTGGAGTAGCGGGTTCGACTCCCACATTGGACTCCCTGCTCATCAGGGAGTCTGATCCTCCATCTGACCCTCCTCCCCCTCATGATCTCTCTCTCTCTCTCTCTCAAATAAATAAATAAATAAATAAAATCTTTAAAAGTCATTCATTTAGAGTCCATAGTCTTTCATGGTTCGTCTCCCCCTCCAATTCCCCCCAATCATTTTTCCCTTCCTACTATCTTCTTTTTTTTTTTTAACATATAATGTGTTATTTATTTCAGAGGTACAGGTCTGTGATTCATCAGTCTTACACTATTCACAGCGCTCACCATAGCACATACCCTCCACAATGTCTATCACCTAGCCACTCCATTCCTCCCTTATTTTATTTTATTTTATTATTTTATTTTATTTTATTTTATTTCATGCTATGTTAATCACCATACATTACATCATTAGTTTTTGATGTAGTGTTCCATGATTCATTGTTTCATTGTGCTCCTTGAAATACGTGAGCTCCTTAATACCCATCACCACACTAACCCATCCCCCCACCCCCCTCCCCTCTAAAACCCTGTTTTTTTCCCAGAGTCCTTAGTCTCTAATGGTTCATCTCCCCCTCTGATTCCCCCCTTCATTTTTCCTTTCCTTCTCCTAATGTCTTCCATGCTATTCCTTATGTTGCACAAATAAGTGAAACCATATGATAATTGACCAATGGCATTTTTCGAGGTGCTGAAACACACAAATCTAAAATTTGTATGGAACCAGAAAAGACCCCAAATCACCAAGGAAATGTTGAAAAAGAAAACAAAGCTGGGGGCATCACGTTGCCTGATTTCAAGCTATATCACAAAGTTGTAATCATCAAGACAGTATGGTACTGGCACAAAAACAGACACATAGATCAATGGAACAGAATAGAGAGAACAGATATGGACCCTCAACTCGATGGTCAACTAATCTTCGACAAATCAGGAAAGAATATCCAATGGAAAAAAGAGTCTTTTCAATAAATGGTGCTGGGAAAATTGGACCCTATATACATAAGAATGACACTCAACCATTCTCTTACACCATACACACAGATAAACTCTAAATGGATGAAAGACCTCAATGTGAGACAGTAATCCATCAAAATCCTAGAGGAGAACATAGGCAGTAACCTCTTTGACATCGGCCACAGCAAATTTCTTTCAGGACAGTTCTCCAAAGGCAAGGGAAACAAAAGTGAAATGTACTTTGTGACTTCATCAAGATAAAAAGCTTCTGCACAGCAAAGGAAACAGTCAACAAAATAAAAAGGTAACCAATAGAATGGGAGAAGATATTTGCAAATGACACTACAGATAAAGGGCTTGTATCCAAGATCTATAAAGAACTTACCAAACTCTACACACTGATAAAATATGACAGTCTATTTTGAGGGGTTATAACAGCAACTTAACAATGCTTTTTACTTTTACTTATACTTTTATAATGTGAGTTCCTATGAGACTATTTTAGAAAAATGCACATTGGGCATACAACAAGATTTTTAATAGGATTTCAGGTAGTTTTTGGACTTTTGGGTTGAATTCTATCCATGAACCTCAAATTAACCACCTGTGGCCTAATTTCTTGCAAAAATCTCTGAAAATAACACTGTCACATAAGCACAATCAGTTGCAATGATTCTGGGCAATGGTGTGATTTGTTTAAAATAAATGGTTCAAGATTATTTTATCTGTGAGTTATCTCTTCTGTCCTTAAAAATGGAATTCCCTCATTGAATATAGAATTGTATTAGGAGGGGGCAGAGCAAGATGGTGGAGGAGTAGGAGACGTGGATTTCATCTGGCCTCAGGAATTCAGCTGGATAGGGATCAAACCATTCTGAAGACCTACAAACTCAACAGGAGATCAAAGAAAAGAATAGCAACAACTCTCTGAACAGAAAAGCGACCACTTTCTGGAAGGTAGGACGTGCAGAGAAGTGAATCCGAGGCGATATTCGGGAGGATAGATGGCGGGGGAGGGGGCCTCCGACAGCCACTTCCAGCAAGTGATAGAGCCATGGAGCACAAAATCGGAACTTTTAGAAGTCTGCTCCACTGAGGGACGTCGCTCTAGTGGCTAAGCGGTGGGTAGAAACTTCATGGGACAGTATGGTCTCAGGACCGTCAGGGTCACAGAAAGACGGGGGGTGCCTGAGTGTGGCAGAGCTCCCAGGGATCAGAGTGGGGAAGCCGGCTGCAGAGACGGAGCCGACGCGTGGGCTCTCAGCTCGGGGTTGCCATAAACCATGATCCGCGGCACAGTCGGGCCACTGCTCCTCCAGCAGGGACCCAACAAGTGGCAGATCCGGGGAGACTCCCCTTCCTCTCCTAGGAGGAGCAGCATGGGAGTGCACCACAGGGATCAGCCAGGTTTGGAGACTCCACATGGGGTCGGGTGCCGGAGATAGAAACGCGCGGTCACATGCCAGGTGAGCACGGAGTGCGGCCGGAGACTGGGGAGACGGGAGTGATTGACTGCTTTTCTCTGGGGGCTCACTGAGGAGTGGGGGCCCTGAGTTCTTGGCTCCTCCGGGGCGGAGATTGGGAGGCTGCCATTTTCACTCTCGGCCTCCAAAGCTGTGCGGAGAGCTTGCAGGAACAAAAGCTCCCAAGAGCAAACCCTAGCAGATTACTTAGCCCGGACCGGGCAAGGGCGGGGCAATTCCACCTCTGGCAAAGACATTTGGGAACCACAGCAACAGGCCCCTCGCCCAGAAGATCAGCAAGAACAGCCAGCCAAGACCAAGTTTACCGATCAATGAGAACGGCAGAACTCCAGCGCTAGGGGAATACTGCACATAGAATCCATGGCTTTTTTACCATGATTCTTTAGTCTTTCAAAGATAATTTTTTTAACTGTGTTTTTTTTTTTTGAATTTTTCTCTTTCCCTTTTTCAACCAACATCTTATCAATCCCTTTTTTAAAAAACATTTTTATTTTTCATTTTTAGAGTCATATTCTATCCCTTCATAGTAGTTACCCTTATTTTTGGCATATATATATAAGTTGTTCTCTCTTTAAAATTTTGAGATACAGTTTCTTCTAACAGATCAAAATATACCCTAAATCTCTAGTGTATGGC
>NW_027747420.1:0-14117 GCF_054177405.1 Leptonychotes weddellii | reverse complement strand
AAAAAAAAAAAAAAGGATGCTTATATTCTACAACTCTTTTGATGGGGGGCAGTAGAAAGAGGTGAGATTGGAAAATGTACATTAAGCGATACATAATTCCGGGTTTTCTGAGTTTTATTGATTTTCAAAAGTTAGTTTCAGGATTGACATTGATGTTACTATTCTATCTAGTTTGTAGGGACATTGTAAAGCTATTGAAGAATTCTATAAAATTCTTAGGAAAACTGCTATAAAATATAAAGGTTATTTATATTTCTGTGTACCTAAAATACTTTGTTCTTACCTTAATTACTGCACCCACCATACTGCATTCTTAGCACTTCTCCACTCTCTCTATCTCTACCAGAAGGTGGGTTTCTCCAAGACAGGGACGTAGTCTTCACCACGGTATCCATAGTAACCTGGACAGTGCCTGAAATATAATGTTTAGTAAATGCTTATAGAAAAAACAACAAAAGGATTCATCTTTCTAATCCCAGTTTCCTTATTTCTGAAATGAAAAGATAGTAATACTCTCCTAGATCCCTTGTCAGGACTGTCATGACATATGCTCAAATACTGTTTATTGGAGCTATAAGCCACAGACATAAAAGGTGTTATTGTGATAATTACTAAGGGAGTAATTATTTTACCTAACATAAATTTTTTATTCTGGCTAAAATCTTTTTTAAAGATCTAATACATTTCAGGAAAGAGAGGTAGGGTATTTTAGGTAATATGTGGTAGTAATTTCCATCCTTGGGCTCTAGAGTTGAAGGAAAAGAAGTACCTACACCAGAGATAAGAACAATCTTTCACTAGGTGGCTCTCTTTTCCGTGAGTGGGTGGCGCGTTGGTGCAGCGAGGGATGACAGGGGTCATTGCACGGCTGCAATCCCCACGCTTCACACATCACAGTAGGCTGTGGCAGCAGGAGGCGCAGGGCAGAGTTCAAGTTCTGTTTCGTTAATGATAATCTATTCTTGGGATTTATTTCAGAGTAGCCTGTACTTTCGTTTCCTCCAAACGTATACGTGATGTTCCAAACAGACATTGGTCTAGTCTTGTTATAGGTGTGGTCTCAGGGAAGGATCTTGAAAAGTGCCTCTTTACCTAGCATGGAAACAGCATTAACTATCTAGTGAGGGCTGCATTCCGGGGGTGGGTTATAAGTTATACATCTACTAAAGTACTTGGGTGCTGCTACGTAAAGGACGCCACAATACAAAGTGAAAATATAATTTGTAAAATGTCAAACAAGTCCTTTAGACCATGAGAAAGACCATTTCTCCAGCTACTTCTCACACTCCATAGTATTATTGACCCCATTCTTTATTTCTGGTTTTTAGCCCCAAACCTGACACAAAATACACCTAATACTTTCAAAAAGATTTGTTCTAAGAATGAAAATCCTTTTCCTAGGTGCCTTTCATGGGTAGTTCGCGCCAGTATCTAGGTTCTTGTCGATAGTATTTTACCCAACATTTTCCTCTCAGACCCAAAAGATACAGAGTTCTAAAACACTGTGGACCCATCAGAGAAGTCTGCAGAGGGAGGAACTCAGGTCGGCCTTTAACAATCAAGTGGGACCCCCACTGGGGGGTGCCTCTGAGACGGATGACAGTCGTGGGCGTCTCACCACGTCCCTGGCTCTAAATGCTGGAAAACCATTTGTCAAGTCTCCTAGGATATGTTCCCACACTTACTCTGGCGGCCTCCCGGCAGCAGGAGGTGACTCGGTCGCCGCCAAGGGCGTGTGCGGGCGGCAGTCGGGGGATTTCGGTAAGGGGTCGATCCGCCAGGAAAAGTCTGAGGTCCCTGCCCGGCAGGAGAGGAATCTGGGTCGTCGTGTGCCGTTCTCCTCCCTCAGGGACCCCGTCCTGGCGGGATCCCGCCTCTCCGAGCCCGAGGCAGTCCTGGGGAAACCCCTCGCCAGCCTCACAGCTTCCCGCCGCCACCTCGCCCGGCCGCCTCGCCCTCCATGCTCCAGACAGCAGCTCGCCAGCCTTCAGGCCCGGCGTCTTCCTCGCAGGCCCGGCCCTCTCCACGCCCCGCACTGAGAGGAAACTGGAGGTGGTTCCCGCCCGCAGGCGGGTGGAAAAGCCCACGGTGAATGCCTCGGGGTCCCCCCATTGTTGCGGGAAGGGGAAAGGGAAGAGGAAATGAACTTCACTGCCCAGGAGATCACTCGGATTCCCAACCTGGGGGAGGCTTTTAGACGGAAGGGAAGCCAAGGGGGAACTCTGGGCACTTTCCCGGGAATCCATTCGCCAAGGGAGGGTCCCCCAGTCCGCACACATTGGTTACTATGACAATACAACCACAGCCTCCAGTTGCCATGGCAGCTGCTTATCCAATCCGATTGGTTTCCTTTCTCTTCCTCCCTGGGCTCCACCCCATCCCCTTCAACAGTCTCCAGGCGTGCAGGAGGAGGGGCCCCAGAAAGGGGGAGGGGGTCCTTAGCATCACTCTCTGGGGCGCGAGGGAAGACTAGAGTTGAGGGACTGGCGGGCGGAACTGTAAGAGAAAGGGGCAGCGTTTCCGGTAGGGAAGAGTGGAGGAGTGGAAAAAGGAAGAGAGAAATCGGGTGGAGTGGAAAGACGGGGGAAGACTTTGAGTGTAACTCCTGGTTAATTTGGGCTCGATGTTCCCGGTGAGGCTGGGGTTGCCCCCTCGCGCGGGAGAGGGGTGGATTGGCCGGAAGCCGCCAAACGCCTCCAGCAGGCCGCTCAGCAGCCTCACAGGCGCCACACAGCTAGCCGATCCCAAGAGGGAGCGCCACAGAGAGGCAGAAGTCACCCGGAGGGACGGGCGCCACTGAAATCTCGCGAGAGGGACCCCCACTTCCTTCCTCTGCTTCTCCCTCCTCTTTCCCCCCGCCCCCTTCCCTTCTCCCTCCCCCTCCCCCCTCCCGGGTCGGAGTGTCCCTGCGCCCCACGGGCCAGAGCAGCCGCGAGAGCAGCTTTCCCCGCTCCCTCCCCCTCGCCTCACTCACCCCCACCCCCCCGCCGAGCGAGGAGGAGCCGGAGGAAAGGAAGATGGCGGCGGCCGCCAGCACCCGCGGTGCCGCGGGGCCGCTTCGAGGAGCCTGAGAGACCCACAGAGGCTTCGCGGGAAGACGCGGCGGCGGAGGATGAGCCTGCAGAGCGCGCAGTATCTCCGGTGAGTGCAGAGGTCGCCCCTGTACGTGGGGGGAGCTGGTCGAGGGTTGGGGTACGGAGCAGCAGACACAGAGGTGGTGTGTCGGGGTGGCGGGGGAGTTGCTGTGTCCTCTTCTTCCCCGGCGGGGAGGCGGGGGCTGCGAGGGGATCCGCGGGAGGGGGCGGGGCGGGCACACTCTCGGGTGCCTAGCCCCGGCGGGCCGGGCTGAGTTCCAGCGTAGCCAGCTAGTCCTGGTGCCGGGAAGGAGGTTAGGGAAGCGTGAGAATGTGTGTGTGTGCGCGCGCCCCCGGGGGTCGCAGGCTCGCTGGGGGGGGGGGGGGCGGCGGCGGCGACCCCGAGTGGAGGTGGGTGTGGAGTCTGATCCGGGTGGTGGGGGTAACGTTGTGTGGTGTGGGATTGGTTGGGGCGATGCATGCGGAGAGGACGAGGTGGAAGTCTGCACACCTGGGGGAGGGGGGCGAGGACGGAGGACTAGAGGAGAGGGAGACCGCTGGGAACCCGAGTTTGTTCTTTATTCTCGGGTTGAAAGTGCTGAGGAAAAATGTCATCTGTAGTTAGTTGGCGGGGTAGGGGTGGGAGCATAAAGAGGGGGGAATGGATGAGGAAGTGAGGGAAGAGGGAGGTACTATGGACGGTGTTGGGTTCCCCAGAAGAAACTGAGTTAGAATTAGTGTAGTCGGAAGATACCATTCTGAGAGTCGTGTGCATTCATTAAGAGTGGTGTAAGGAACTTGTATGTCGGTGGTAGAGTGACGCATGGATCCAGAGCTCTGTGTGCGAGTTATGTGATGTGTGTCTGGGGTGGTGTAAAGGGAGCCACTGATAAACATTTTAGGAAGGGTAAGATAGATACTTTGGATCCAAGTATGTGATGGTGAGAGCATATTGAATGGAAAGAGACCAGCGATTGTGCAGCCAGGAAGATTCCATGGAAGCAGAATAAAAGCTTGGAGGTAGAAGTAAAAGAGGGTCGAAATCTTGATGGCAGAGAAATTTAAGGTTGTTAGAGACTGAGATTAATTGGAGAGTTGCTACTTCTTAGAAAAGGGGAAGGAAGACCTTAAAAGGGATCCTTTTTGTCTTTCAGGAGCAGAACTAAGGCAGGCTTATGGGAAGATCTTTTAAAAAAACGGTTTCATACCTTGTAGAGGAGGGAACTGGATGGGACAGAAGTCTGAAATGAGCAGAAGCATCACTTTAGCTGTTTAGTGAAGTGAAAGTATTGATGTGTGATTGGCTTTATGCATATTACAAGAGAAGGTAGGTAGTAAGTGATATAGGAGAGTGAGTGGCTATTCTACTTATGAAAGTAGTAATAGTTTCATTAAACAGAGTGTGGAGAGAGTAGTGATGAGATCTTTGAATTATGGTTGAATGCTCGAGTTTAACAGTGACAGGATCCACACAACGTGTGTGCTCAATGACTATAGGGTAGTTGGAATGTTATCTATCACAGTCCTTTTTCTCCACTATTATCCTTTTATTGTTTAACATATCAGATGAACTTAATAAATAAAACTGTGGGAAAGATCTATGGTAGATGTTGTAGAGGGAGCTTATGGGACTCATTAGGCTAGTACTTAATTTTAAGGAATTTGCAGTTTAGTTTATTAGGCAAGTAAATTAATAACAGCACAGAGTAAACTATGACAGGTATCAAAAAGATGCCAAGTGTTTTAAGAGTCTGAAGGCAGAATATTACCTGAGCAATTGGGGGAAATCAGGAAAAGCTTCCTTTGTTCATTTGCTCATTCATACACTCATGATTCATCAGTCATTTTGTTGATCACCTATATGGGAGGTATTGTCCCAACTGCTGAGAATAGAAAAAAACTCCACCCTCTTCTTACAGAGTTTACAGTTTGTTAGGTTTCAAGGAGAAAATGGCACTTAAAATGGACCTTTAAGGATAAGCAAAATTCTGACAGGTGTGGATTGAGAATGGGGAATCCAATGGAAGGAGACTGAGCAGAGATACGAAGATAGGAAGGATGGGGGCCAGGGAAGATGTCTAGTCTAGTTAAACAAGAATATAGGATGATGCAGCTGGAAAAACTTATATAGATTTTTTTATAGATGAAGTTCGACCTCTTCCTTTTACAGATGAAGAAAGTATAGTACAAAGAAGTAAAAATTGTTGAGGACCATATAGCTGGTATGTGGAAGCTCTGTAGGTCTTCTAACTCCATATCAGCCATACTGTGTGACATGTCTGGGTTCATCCATTCTTTCCACAAATATGTATTGAGAGCTAAGTATATACCAGTTACTCTTGTAGGTGCTGGGGATACAATGGTGAACAAAAGAGTGAACATAGAAAGACATATTCTGGTAGAATTCTGCAATCAATAAACATATGAACAGATAAGTTTGTCAGGTGGTGACCATTAGGAGGAAAAGGCAAAGTATGGATATCTTGTTTTATATAGACAGGGTGATCAAGGAAAGCCTATTAGGTAAGGTGCCCATATTTGAGAGGGTCTTAAATCATGATCTGTAGTTTATAGTTAAAATGGATGAACAGTGGAGAATCTGAGATGCTTTGTTTAGAAGAGCATTCACATGCTCATTGATAGGTATTAGGGAGGTCAATCTGTGTAATGTAGTAATGGGCAGTTAGGACCAGAAATAAGGTGGTGGAAAAGAAAGGTACGAAAAGCAGACTGGAAGAGTGGTGATAATTTTAATGGGAAGACTGGTTGGCTTTGAGAGGCTTCTGTATTAATGGTAGGTTGTGGAATCACTGGTAGAGCACTTGAGATGATTTGAGTTCTTTGAAGAAGGGAGAAAAGATTAACAATGAAAACCATGTTTAAATAACTTATATATTCCAGCTGAAGTTGAGTAAGCAAAATTGAACAGACGTAGGACCTTGAGTCCCTTAAGGATTCCTGGGAGCCAGTCTTTTCTCAGTCTTGTACATCTATTCTAAGTAAATAAAGCGAGTCTTAGGGCTAATAGTAGTCTGGGACTTAGAGGGTAACGGGTAATAAAGACTTGCACCAACCCAGATTTCCCCTTTCCTCTTCAGATAATCATTCTATTTAAAATCGCTGTCAGGAGGCTAGAGAATGTCTTCAGGGAAGCATCATGTTCACTTTCTTTTCTTTGTAGGAAACCGAACCTTTGATTTTTAGACAACTCGGGAAGGATGCTAGGTATTGCTGAACATGTGGGGTTTGGGATATAGCAATTATTCTTTGTGACCTTGACTTTCAGGAGAGTTTTGTTGCCTACCTTTCTCAATGGTATAAGACCATGACTGGGCAATTTTTATACTGCATAGCTACAGATCTTTTTGTGTAGATGAAAATTAGCATTGTATCAGCTGAATTAATTTGTTAGAGTAAATGAGCTGGGGTGTCTGGCATTGAAATGGTAAGATTAACAATGAAAACCATGTTTAAATAACTTATATTTTCCAGCTGAAGTTGAGTAAGCAAAATTGAACAGACATAGGACCAGACTTTAAGATGGCAGTTTCAGAAGAGTGAGGTATGAGGTTATGAAGTAAAAAGCATCAGTAAGATGAAGATAGAGGGAATTCAAAATCAAGTGGACTGAATTACTCTTGAGTTGTAGAAATAGAGCAGAGATGAAAGGAAAGAAAACCTATCTTCTGCTTGGGAAAGAAGGTGATGTTCTAGGCAAGACATGATGGACATTTTTTTTTTTTTTGGAGGAGAAGTGTCTTTTTAATTTTTTTGAGAAGTGTCGTATTTTTAAATAGATTGACAAGACTCCTATCCAAATGAATAAATTGAGAATACTTTCCTACATTTTATAAAAATAAGAAATGGTTTTAAATATGAGGGTCCTAGACTGAATATCGTTGGAAATTTATTACTCAAATTGAAGAAAATTTGTGTTTTCTCTTTCAATTTATGACAAAATGGAAAGATCTTAAAGACTTTGACACCTCGAGTAGAAGAAAAGGGTATATTGGATATTGTTCATTTAATAAGGGGTGGGAGAAGGGTAAGGATAATCCATGGATGAAATAGTAGATGATGTATATTATGCTTTAAAACAATAGTATTTTAGGGAATAGAAATATGGGAATTAACATATCAAAGTTGGAAAAGCAAGCGTGGAGAAAGTATTGAAGTACCATATAGGGAAGACATAATCAAAGTTGTTTGGAAAGTTGAGAAAATAGAATAATCATAGCCAGAGGGAATACCAGTCAAGTAGGTCAAATCCTGTTACAAAAGGTGGCACAGGTGCCACTGAATGACTTCTGCTGCTGTTGCGGGAGGCAGCAGTCAGTACTCTGTACTCCGTCCAACTTTGCTCCTCTCCTTCCTTCCCTATTCTTGTCTTTTTGCTTTAATTTCATTCTGTGCTATAGGTTTTTCAGGGAGATCCACTTTAAGTTGATCCCTGATATTAGACCCCTTACAAGAAACATCTACAAATTGTTTTGTTAGAATTTTTTTTTTTTTTTGCACGGTACGTCTGTTAACACAGAGGCTTCATTCCAGTGGCACACTTCTTTGTCAGAAACTTTGTTGCCAGAGGTAGAAATAATGTAACAGCCACAGGGTGGTTTTCTGAGACAGCAGAAAAATGATTATCATTTATATACTAATTAAAATATCCAGTAAGTTGTTAAGATAAAATGTGTCACTGTAAATCTTGGGATACAGGGAGATAAAAGGTGGAGATGAGGCTGAATAAAGTAGCCAGCAGAGCCTTTTATCCTAGCCTGGGGAGAGGAGCAGGGAAGTTAGTGGGAGCAGTTTGGTAGGAATATGTATACTAAATCGGTTCTGG
Organism: Leptonychotes weddellii; assembly: GCF_054177405.1. Classification (NCBI taxonomy): domain Eukaryota; kingdom Metazoa; phylum Chordata; class Mammalia; order Carnivora; family Phocidae; genus Leptonychotes; species Leptonychotes weddellii. The sequence continues at coordinate 6,200 of NW_027747420.1, read as the reverse complement.
AAGATTCTGGTAATTCTGGGCTGGGCATTCACTGTCTCTAGAAGCTTCAAGAAATCCTATAGCATAATAGGAAATTGTATTAAAAAAAAAGAAATCCTATAGAGCACACACACACACAGGAATCCTATAGTACATGCTGATTCTAATTCACGTGGTTAAGAAGTCTTCCCCCGGCCCTGCACAGGATTTAAAATAAAATAGCTTTGGTCCCAGAAAATCAGCCATACATGGTAAAATTGTTGGGGAAAAAAATTACTCTCTCTTGAGGCTTATAACTCTGTTTTTTTGTTATAATGGTTTTAATAGCATTTTACCTGCTTGAATATTGACTGGCTAAATTATTTTGGCAGTTAATTTCTGCTTCCCTTGTGGTTTCAGTTGGATTCAAAATGTATACTTCCTGTCCTAGACTGTTTCATTGCTTTCTAACAGCTGCTGTGTTCTACCTTTGTGGTAGATGAAACAAACTTCTGAGCTTTTGTTTTGTTTTTTTAAGGTGCTCTAGTAAGATCTGGACTCACTAGTGTAACAAGTTTCTCAAGGCAATTTTGGGGTAGAGGGTGGTTCCGACTTAAAAAGGGCTAGTTTGTTTTATGTGGATTAATATTGTTTGCAGCCTCCAACTACGTCTCTAATCCTGTCTAGCCTTTCAGATTTTTAGTTTTAGTGGCATGAATGAGTACCTGAAAGTTTAGGTGGGTTCATTTACCTGACTGATCTTGTTCAGAGAATAAATTATTAAGCACATGTCATTTGGATAGTGGATTGGTCATCTGTATGTGGGTATTTTGGCAGGTGGTCATCACATGTCATTTAAATTTTATAGTCAAGCTGTATTTTAATTTAGTTGTTGAATTGTTGTGGATGGACTTATTAGTGGTCTAGGAGATTGTAACTAAGAAAGGCTAATCAGCAGTTAGAGGAATATACAGGGATGGAGTTTTGGCAAACATGTCACAAGGTAAGTGAGAACTTGTATATTCCTTTCTTGTTAACATGTAAGTGGAGCTCCTTAGGAAAATTGTTTTCACTGCTTTAGACCCAATTTTTAGTAGGAAGAGTAGATGTTTAAGAAATTGTTTAAGAAAACTTTAGGAGTCTCAAGTAGACTAGGTAGCAATTTTGTTTCAGTTTTTTTCTTCTTTGCTTCATTTAGAACAGGGTTTCTTAACCATGGCACTTACTGACATTTTGGGTCAGACAATTCTTTGTTGTGGGGAGCAGTCCTGTGCATCATAGGATGTTGAGTAGCATCCTTGGCCTCTACCCACTAAATGACAGTATCATTCACCTCCATTTTTGACAACCAGAAATATTTCCACACATTGCCAAATGTTCCTTGTGAGTGCATATCCACTCTCAGTTGAGAACCACTGATTTAGAAAATATAAATAGGAAGGTTATATGATATATGCACAGCATAAATTCTTTTTCTTATTTTCTCCTTCTTCAAGTCGTAGATTACTTCTTAGGCTTCTCTTAGCTGTTTTCTCTTAGGTGTAATAGTTACCATGTTTTGACTTGGTGAAAACTTGTACGTATTTTAAATGTATTTTTTAAAGTCTGTTTCATTTTATTGGCTGTTAATACTATGTGCAGAGCACAATTATAGGGGCTTTGCCTCTGGAAAACTGAACGATATTGGAGAAAGACATTTAAGTAACTATAATAGCAGATAAACTAGAAAGTGCTATGATAGAGAAACAGAGGTACTATGTAAATATAGGGAGGAAGAACTTTATTCCAACAGAGGTGGAGGTGGGGTGAAGAAGGTATCTTGGAGGAGGTGAGATTTCGTCTGGGTTTTGAAAGATGGATGGGACTTTTAAAAGTGGTATTAGGAAAATTGACATCTCAGGCAGGAGGAACATCTCATAGCTCCTTTACTCCAAATACATTTTTAAACATTTCATTTACTCTCATTTAGTACATGACATTAGTATTCTAGCCAGGCCTTTCTAAGTTTTTCTTAGATAAGATAGGTTATGGGACAAGAAGTAGAGATGTAGAAGTGGTGGTTCTGAATACATGATGGCTGCTATAGACGGCTGAAGGGGAAAGGCAGTTTGGTTAGAGTCCTGAAGGATCCCTTTTCCTGTGTGCTTGATCATAGACCATTTCTCCAGAACCTTATTTCAGTTCTTTTGTCTCTCCTCTTTTTGTTTGTTTGTTTATTCATTTTATTTATTTATTTATTTTTTAAAGATTTTTTAACTTATTTTTTGACAGACAGCGAGAGAGGGAACACAAGCAGGGGGAGTGGGAGAGGGAGAAGCAGGCTTCCCGCCAAGCAGGGAGCCCGATGTGGGGCTCGATCCTAGCACCCTGGGATCAAGACCTGAGCCGAAGGCAGACGCTTAACAACTGAGCCACCCAGGCGCCCTGTTTATTATTTTCGTCTATTTAAATATTCCCCCAATAGTCTTTTGTGGACCACTCTCAGTTTTCTCTTAACATTCCTTTCCTGTTCCTGTTTTCCCTTTAGATTCTGTCCTTCCTTACCGAAATTTCTTATGGCTAACAATTTCAAGTTTGCCCTATAGTTTGTTTTTACTTTTCTATACCATCTGCTTTTCCTTAATCCTTTATAATCCAGCTATATTTCCTTAGCACCTTATTGGAATTGGTATTTCCAGAGGTGCCAAAGAACTGATGCCCAAATTCATCCACTGATTGTTTTTCTTTCTCACTTATGCTGACACTTTTGTTTTCCTTTTTCTCTGTCTCTCTGCTTCCCTCTCATATGCATCCATTCATCCCTCCCACAAATAAACATTCAGTTTGGCCCAGGGTATATATCCCACGTCCCTGGGGATAAAAAGAGGATCTATTGTCAAGTAGTTTTACCAGGCCCTACAAACAAGTACCTAATTACCACATAGTTCATAGATGCTATGGCTTATACATAGGGGCCTTAGGGGAGTTCCTGAAGTCTGTTGTTTTTAGCACTGAGATTCCATGATTCTGAATATCCTACCTTTTTATTTTGTTTTCCTGGTTTGCCTTGCCCCATCAGTGGCAAGAAGAAATGCATAGCCCTATTCCTCTTTTTTCTCTTCTTTCGTTGGTTCTTTTCCTCAGATACCATATCCCCTCGCTGTCACCACATCATCGTTGTTTAAAATCTATCAAATGTTTATTTAGTACAAATCATTGTGTTAAGTCCTGGGAGATACATGTATTAGATATCATGTCTCCATTCAGAGAGTTTATAAACTATTTAATGGAATAGGCATAAACATAAAATAATACATAACAAAGTACAGTTGAGTATAGTAGTTTAGAGTATGGTCTCTGGGGCAGAATTGCCTGGATTCAAATCACAGCTCTACCACTTTACTGGCTGTGTGACCTTGGACAAGCTCCTTAAGCTTTTTGTGCCACAGTTTCCAGATCTGAAAAGTGATGATGATAATAATAATCTTTATCTCATGAGTTATAATGATCAAGCGAGTTAACTTGCAAAGTACTTGGTATGGTTCTGGCACATAGTAAGTACACTATGTAAACTTTAGTTATAGATAGTGCCTGAAAATTAGCCTCTGGCATTGACTAATCTGGTAATTTTGCATAGCTACCTTCTGGACATTCCTAATTGTAGAAGTCTTTCTGTCATAGCAAAGTCAACACTCTTAAAGGTAAATTGGTTAATTCTTATTCTTCTCTTCTTACCGTATCCCTCATGTTTCCTCATTTTGCTCTTTGGTGCTGCCACTCCCCATCCTTCCACCCAGGTTTAAAGTCTTGCAGTCATCTTTGAGTTCTCCCAGTGTCCTCAGACTATTCCACACCTAAACTGCTTTTGGAAATGATGCCTTCCTGTTTCCTCTTTTTTCTCATGTCTGGCACAGTCAGCTTTATGGCCCTGCTGTTGAAATAGTCTTCTACCTGATACCTTGCCTACAACTCTTGCAAGTAGCAAGAACAAAGTGTTGACTTTGGGTTTTTAAACATCGCCCACTAGCCTCTGTTTTTGAACTAACAACATCTCTGGGTCTTGATTTGTTTCTTGTTAAAATGGAACATTGATTTCATAAAGTTGTCAGTGTTAAACAAAACAGTAAAGATTTATGTATGTTTAGCAAATTTTGGTTCTCTTTCACAATGCACCTGTCCCCCTGCCAGTTGATCTTTTACATTGCTCCTGCATTAATATTCCTGCGAAGCATTTGTATGTCGATTTACCTTGTTTAAACTCCTTAGTCCGGCATTCTGGGCCTTCCATAAAATGACCCTTATCTACCTCTGCCACATGATATCTTGTTATATTTTCTTAAGAACTCACAGTGCCAGCCAGAGTAATTTACTCTTTGCCTTCTAAACATGGTTTATCCATTCCTGCTTTAATCTCTCTTCCCAGGCCATTTTCCCTGTAGGAAGTACCGTCCTGCACTATCTTAAGCCTCACCTTCTCTATGAAGACTTCTCTACTCTGGTGATTTCTGCATTCTTTGAAATTTGTAATATTTCCTTTCTTGTAGTCACTTGGTATGTATAATTTCTTAAATTTGTAATGATCTCTTTTTTTATATAAGTGAATTATCTCTGCAGCTAGACTATGATAGAGACCATGTCTCAGCATTTTTAAATACACAATGTACATAATGAGTGTTCAATAAAGTTTTTATGCTTTTTTGTTTTGTTTTTGCAAAAACATTATGGAATACTTATGGATGATAGTGCTAGGCCCTGAGAATATAAGAATGAATGAACTGATTTTTGTTCCTTAGTATAGTGGTCTCCTGGGGGAGATGGATGTTACGCAGGTATGTCCATATAATGTGGTAAATACCATGTTAAGTATTTTCAAGGATGCCAGAGTATACTGAGGGAAGTGGAACTTTGATTGCCAGGGGAGTTCAGAGAAAGCTTCCTGAGTTGAATCTCTGAGCTCAGTCTTAAAGGATGAGTAGGATTAATGAGGTGAAGAAAGAAAGGAAAATGTAGTAGGCAGAGGAACAAAATGAGTAAATAAACGCCTGGGGGCTGTGTGTTTGAGAACTCTAAAAAGTTTGGTATTAGAAATGTTTGAGAGTTTGGTTGATGTAAACACTGTGATCAGATCAGACTGTTAGTCAGGTTATGGTGTGTAAGTTACATGAGATTGTTATTAGCCCTATCTCATATCTGGTTGTTAATCTTACGGGAGCAGTTTATATTTGAATGGCTGATGTTTGTTGTACACATTCCTACTAGAATAGGGAGACACAAGAGAAAGATACTTATATAATGCCTACAGTCCTTCCTTTGAGATACATAAAGATCTAAATTTCCTTTCCTTAGCTTTGAAAGTAACTTCATCTTAGCTAAAAATTAGTTATTTGGAACATTATTAAATTATTATGTTTAGATGACAGTTTTAGTGAATACATGTAATTCTGGAAATAACTGGGTTGATAGGACTGATTTTCTAGAATCTTCACCTCTTGGGTCCAGATATGGAATAGAGGTGGAGGTGAGGGAAGAAAGGGGAGAAAACCAGAACCTTAAGTTAGTGAAGTCTCTTTCGATTCAACTTTTTTAAGTCTTTCATAAAGAAGACAATACATTTGAGATCCTTTTTGATGATTAATATTTTGTTCTCATAGTTCTTTTTTTTTTTTTTAAGATTTTATTTATTTATTTGACAGAGAGAGACACAGCTAGAGAGGGAACACAAGCAGGGGGAGTGGGAGAGGGAGAAGCAGGCCCCCCGCTGAGCAGGGAGCCCGATGCGGGGCTCGATCCCAGCACCCCGAGATCATGACCTGAGCCGAAGGCAGACGCTTAACGACTGAGCCACCCAGGCGCCCCTGTTCTCATAGTTCTTGATGGCATTTTTCTCTTGATGGCATTTTGCTTTCTGTAATGTCGGTCTTAAGTGAGAAGCATGGTTCTAAAATCTATTATATTTAAAGAGCTGCTGTATTTATTTTTTTTTAATTTTTTATTGTTATATTAATCACCATACATTACATCATTAGTTTTAGATGTAGTGTTCCATGATTCATTGTTTGTGCATAACACCCAGTGCTCCATGCAGAGCGTGCCCGCTTTAATACCCATCACCAGGCTAACCCATCCTCCCATCCCCCTCCCCTCTAGAACCCTCAGCTTGTTTTTCAGAGTCCATTGTCTCTCATGGTTCGTCTCCCCCTCTGATCCCCCCCCTTCATTCTTCCCCTCCTGCTATCTTCTTCTTCTTTTTTTTTTTTCTTAAC
>NW_027747419.1:0-304 GCF_054177405.1 Leptonychotes weddellii | reverse complement strand
TTATGTTGAGGTATATTTCTTCAACACCTAATTGTTGAGAGTTTTTATCATAAATGGATTGTGAATTGTGTCAAATGCTTTTTCTCTGTCTATTGGGATGATTACATGATTTTTAACCTTTGTATTGCTAATGGGGTTTATCACATTACTGATTTGCACCTGTTGAACCATCCTTGAGGCCCATGGATAAACCCAACTTCGTTATGGTGTATGAATCTTTTAATATGTTGTTGAATTCAGTTTGCTAATATTTTTTTTAAAGATTTTATTTATTTATTTGACAGAGAGAGACACAGCGAGAGAG
>NW_027747418.1:0-304 GCF_054177405.1 Leptonychotes weddellii | reverse complement strand
TCAGCACGGAGTCTGCTTGTTCCTCTTCCTCTGCTCCTCCCCCACCCACTCACTCTCTCTCTCTCTCTGGAATAAATAAATAAAATATTTTTTAAATGTTTTTCTTTTTTTAGGTCACACAAATGATTTTACTAACCACCCTTTGTGCATTTGTAGACTCTGCCATTCTTTGCAGAAAGAACAGAGTACTCCTGTGCATCATGAAACAAGAATTGGACCCCCTCACACAACCCCAGAGCACTGAGATCACATTTGTAGCTGGCATCATCGAGTCTGCATGAAATCAAGAAATGTTGCAGGCCCC
>NW_027747417.1:0-304 GCF_054177405.1 Leptonychotes weddellii | reverse complement strand
ATGCACATTGTTTGGGCCTTCTCCATCTGACTCACAAGTGATGGAACTGAGGGGGACAGAGGTAGAGCTCACAGCACAGTTTCATCCATGGGTCAAGCAAAACCCACCCTCTTTCTTCCTTCTTCCTTCTTTTCCTTTTCCCTGTGCTTCCTCCCTGCCTTTCTCCCTCCCTTCTTCCCTTCCTTTTTCCTAACTGGACTTGTCATCTACTCTCTTTTCCCTCCCTGCCATCAGCAAGCATTATATTTTGTTTGATGGGTAGCTTTTAGTTTGTATGTATTTTTGCAAAACACATTTTTTTTTT
>NW_027747416.1:0-304 GCF_054177405.1 Leptonychotes weddellii | reverse complement strand
TACAAAAATACTAATCAAAGGGATCATGCACCCTGATGTTTATAGCAGCATTATCTCCAATAGCCATATAATGGAAACAGCCCAAGTGTCCATCAACTGATGAACGGATAAAGAAGTTGTGATAGATATATAGATAGCTATATATCTATATCACACAATGGAAGAGGCAGAGGGAGAATCAGACTCCCTGCTGAGCCGGGAGTCCGATGCGTGGGCTCAATCTCAGAACTCTGGGATCATGACCTGAGGCAAAGACAGATGCTTAACTGACTGAGTCACCCAGGCAGCCCTAAAGTTAACTTTA
>NW_027747415.1:0-304 GCF_054177405.1 Leptonychotes weddellii | reverse complement strand
GGCTCCATTCGCGGCTCGCAGATAAAGACTCAGCTGACAAGCAGCAGGGAAGAGCAGAGCGTTCGTGGGGCACCCGTGAGTGGACAGGCGCGGTGCCCCGATGCAGTGTGAGTGTGAAGCAGGCCCCTGCAGGCCGCAGGCTCAGAGGTGGTCAGCCGCAGCATTATTTACACTCCTGAAACGACAGCCTGCGATTTGTCGTAAAAAGTGGCGAGTGGGCTCAGGGAGGCCTGGAGGGGCTGGGCTGACTCCAGAGTGTTGCAGAGCAGGAGGAATTTGACTCAGGGCGTGAAGGACAGGCCGG
>NW_027747414.1:0-304 GCF_054177405.1 Leptonychotes weddellii | reverse complement strand
TAAGACTTATGAATATTTATGTTCCAAAAAATAAAACAATAAGTACCCAGGCCCCTCTAAGTACTTTTTCTAAGAGGCAGAGAGGGACCGAAGGAGAGGGAGAGAGAGAATATTAAGCAGGCTCCATGCCCAGTTTGGAGCTTGAGGCGGGGCTCGATCTCACAATCCTGAAATCATGACCTGAGCCGAAGCCAAGAGTCGGTCACTTAACTGACTGAGCCACCCAGGTGCCCCCAGTAGTCTTATCTCCACAAAATAAGTAATAAGTATTAGATAAGAAACAGCAACCAGTTAAGGAAATACC
>NW_027747413.1:0-304 GCF_054177405.1 Leptonychotes weddellii | reverse complement strand
TAAATACTTTTGTTTGAAAAGTATTTACCTACTTTTAATGAGATTGATGATGTTTATGTCACTTAATACTTTTGCCCCAAATTTTCAAACATGAAAATTTAATTCTTCAACAGTCTTTAAAATATATAATTTTTTAAATAAAAGAAAACTTTGTAGGTACTTATTAATTTATAGTCAACATAATACAACATAATGTATAGCTTTTTTTTTGTTTTCAGTAACTTTCATGAAAACAAGTAAAGGTGTGATTGCACAAGAGAAGGACTGAAATTAAGTTGTTTTTAAAATATTGAAGAGAAAGGTT
>NW_027747412.1:0-304 GCF_054177405.1 Leptonychotes weddellii | reverse complement strand
ATTCTGTGTTGTGCTGTGACTCCCCTTTATCACCTGCAGTCTTCAATGAAAATCCACTACACTGTGAATGGGAAAATCTTGAAAATCTTTTAATATTTTTAATATTTTTTCTATTGTGAATTTAGATGTCCTAATACTATATTCAATCATTCAGTAATATCCACCTAATCCACTTATCTACCTGAAATAATATCGTACAATTTTTTAAACTAACTTTTGAACTAATTTACTAAATTATTAGTAAATGAAATAAAAAGGCATTTTTAATAAGACCCAAACCCATATTATAGAATGAGAACTACGT
>NW_027747411.1:0-304 GCF_054177405.1 Leptonychotes weddellii | reverse complement strand
ATTAGCTGAAGCCAAGCTTACCAGGTACTAGGGTACAGACTTTTCAGATCTTCAAAACATTTCAGTGGAAATGTGTCTTGCTTAACTTAAATTGCACCGACAATGTTTGACAGTGTTTGTTAGAAATTCCTGTTTCCTGATAGTAAATCTAAAGAAATGGGATGCCACACGTCAGATGTAAGTGCCAGCGCTTCGATGGTGTGGGACTCATGCTGCCTGCGATTTCATCTGCTTTGACATCTCACTTTTTTCTGACTTGAAGACAAAGGAGAACTACAGCTGTCTTTAGCTTTTGAGACCATGT
>NW_027747410.1:0-304 GCF_054177405.1 Leptonychotes weddellii | reverse complement strand
CCAGTTGTGGGGAACAGAAGTCCAAACTGGGGTGGACGCAGGGTGATGCTCCCTCCACAGGCTGTAGGGGAGAATCCTTCCCGCCTCTTCCAGCTCCCGGCACATCCGTCCGACCTACACTGCTACCTTCACACCGTCTTCATCTGTGTATCTCTGGCTTCTCTTCTCTCCTTTTCTTTTCCTTTTTTTTTAAGATTGTATTTTTAAGTCATCTCTACACCCAATGTGGGGCATGAACTCACGAGCCTGAGATGGAGAGCTCAGACTCTACCAACTGAGCCAGCCGGTAACCCCAATCTTCTCT
>NW_027747409.1:0-4489 GCF_054177405.1 Leptonychotes weddellii | reverse complement strand
TTTTTTTTTAAAGATTTTATTTATTTATTTGACAGAGAGAGACACAGCGAGAGAGGGAACACAAGCAGGGGGAGAGGGAGAGGGAGAAGCAGGCTTCCCGCTGAGCAGGGAGCCCGATGCGGGGCTCGATCCCAGGACCCTGGGATCATGACCTGGGCCGAAGGCAGACGCTTAACGACTGAGCCACCCAGGCGCCCCGCGTTTTCTGCATCTATTGAGATAATCATGTGGATTTCTTATGTTTAATCTGTTAGTATGGTGACTTACACTGATTAATTTTTGGTTCTAGGAAAGCTCTGTAGTTGTTTCAAACAAAATAATTTTGGATTATTCTTTGATTTATATACATTAACATTCTTAAAAATGAAGAAGGAAACCAAATATAAGATTTTGTGAACTAAAGTGTTTATAAAGTCAGAGGAGTCAAGATGTTCCTTAACAATTATGTAAATTTTACATGTTGGTACAACTTAAGTTTTCTTGATCTGTACTGGAGCTTATAAACTGTAGTTTACCACTGCAGGATTCCTGTTTAAAATTAATAAATGAAGAAAGAAAATATTATTTGTATCATTATAATCAAACATTCTTCATTCTGAGTTAATTTAGGAAAGTTGTTTATTTAAAGATTTTATTTATTTATTTGACAGAGAGATAGCAAAAGAGAGAGAGTGTGCACAAGCAGAGGGAGAGGGAGAAGGAGAAGCAGGCTCCATGCTGAGCAAGGAGCCCAAAGCAATGTGAATCAGTGCGGGGCTCTATCCCAGGACCCTGGGATCATGACCGGAGCTGAAGGCAGACTCTTAACCAACCGACTGAGCCAACCAGGCACCCCAGGAAAGTTGTTTATTTAAACAATACATTTATATTTAAATGCCGAAGTATATTTTGAATGAAGATAAAATTATTTAATTGGTTTTTTTACTTGGAGTAAAAGCAATGGGAATTTTGAAAAAAACACAGCAACAAAAACCCAGGCTCCTTTCTCACGCCAGAAAATCAACTGTAGACCTTTGAGAAATTACATATATGTTTGTTTTAGAGTAGAATGAATTCAGTGAATGTATTAAATCATAAAGTGTGAAGTGAAATATAAATTACTTATTAGAAAAAGCCAGGCTCCCTTTTGCTCTACAGAAGATGTTCATGAAAAATTTGGGTGCATGGTAAAAAAGATGCATGCTCATAACACTTTGAATTGTGAAATTTTCCTCCATCAATTCAAACTACAGAAGACAGTTTAATTATGAAAATAAGGTTTCAGTAATCTCATAATTAAGCTGTTTAATTTTATCATTTTTATAAGTTTGGGCTTATATGATTTAATCAAAATATTCAAGCAATTTGGCCTTTTGTCTCATATAATTTTAAAGTTCCTTTATTAGGTTAATAGTTTTCCCAAAAACCCTAAACATTGAAGTTTTGAGGCCTCTGAAGTTCTTTTTTTTTTTAAAGATTTATTTTTATTTATTTATTTGACAGAGAGAGGGAACACAAGCGGGGGTAGGATGGGAGAGGGAGAAGCAGGTTTCCTGCAGAGCAGGGAGCCCGATGCGGGGCTCGATCCCAGGATCCTGGCATCATGACTTGAGCCGAAGGCAGACGCCCAACGACTGAGCCACCCAGGTGCCCCGAGGCCTCTGAAGTTCTTGGCATTTTTGATCCTTTTAGGCAGGGGTTAACAACTTTCTGTAATAGGCCAGATAGTAAATATTTATGCTTTGGGGGCCATATCATTTCTGTTGCAAGTACTCAACTCTGCTGTGACAGTGCAAAGGCAACCAAAGAAGTGAATAAATATTCCAGTAAAACTTTATAAAAACAGTGTGTGCCTGATTTGACCTATGGGCTTAGTTTGCCTACTTTTGTTTTAGGCAAAAAGTCAGCAGGAGAAATGAAAGTAATTATAGTAATCTAGTGGAAGAACCTTAGGATCAGCTGAATTGGGAAGTTAGTCCATTCTGTAATTCCCAGCCAAGCTCTGTTTCCTCATCTTATAACATGTAGCCACCTCAGAAGATGATTGAAAAGATTAAAATAAGGTATGGAAGACACAGAGCGAAATTTTCTGGCACATAGTAGATACTTAATATTTGCTTCTCTTCATCCAGTTTCATTACTGCACAATGCTTTGTGACAAATCGACAGATATGAAATAATTAAGGAGATTCAGCGTTTTTACAGTTTGTAGTATATCTAAATACTTACTCCAAATATTAGAAATTATTAGAATAAGAATTATAAATAATTGTGTTTGTATTTATAGCTAAATTGTGTTAAATTATGGGTTTTTTTTTTTATTTAAGTTATAACTGCTTGGCTTCACAATAGTATCAGAAACTTCACATCAAAAAACTGAGAATTTGTGTTGAAATATGATTTCATATTTTGAAGGTTTTACATTGTCACAGAAAATGTTTGATAATGTCACTTAAAAAGCATTAATTTGGGGGCATCTGGGTGGCTCAGTGGGTTAGCGTCCAACTCTTGATTTCCGCTCAGGTCATGATCTCAGGGTGATGGGATCCGTTTGGGGCTCCGTGCTCTGCAGTGAGTCTGCTGTCCCTTTCCCTCCCCTTTGCCCCTCCCACTGCTCTCGCGTGCGCACTCTCGCGCTCTCTCAAATAAAGAAGTAAAAATCTCTTTTTTTTTTTTAAGATTTTTTATTTATTCATTTGAGACACAGAGATACAGAGAGAGAGAGAGAGAAAGCATGAGCAGGGAGAGAGGCAGAGGCCGAGGGAAAAGCAGGCTCCTCGCTGAGCCAGGAGCCCGATGTGGGGCTCGATCCCAGGACCCTGGGATTATGACCTGAGCCGAAGGCAGATGCCCAACCATCTGAGCCACCCAAGCGCCCCAAGTAAAAATCTTTTTTTAAAAATGCACTACTTTGATTTGACCTAAGAAGTAGCCTTTCTGTATTTTGCTTGTATGCTTCAGAAGTTCATTTAACACTGCATTCATTTAAGGTGCCTGGGTGGCTCAGTAGGTTAAGCATCTGCCTTCTGCTTAGGTCATGATCACAGGTTCCTGGGACCCAGCCCTGCATCAGGCTCCCTGCTCATGGGGAGCCTGCTTCTTCCTCTCCTCCTCACTCATGCTCTCTCTCACTCTCTCTCTCTCTCTCTCAAATAAGTAAATAAAATCTTAAAAAGCAGTTTAAAATAATTGCCTCAGGGTGCCTGGGTGGCTCAGTCGTTAGTTGTTTGCCTTTGGCTCAGGTCATGATGGGGGGGGGGGCGGTTGTGGGATCAAGCCCCGCAGAGGGCTTCCTGCTCTGCAGGAAGCCTGCTTCTCCCTCTCCCAGTCCCCCTGCTTGTGCTCCCTCTCTCACTGTCTTTCTGTCAAATAAATAAAAATCTTTAAGAAAAAATAAAAATAAAATAATTGCCTCCTGTGAGTGTACTCTGCTGGAAATTGTATAAATTCCACTTTATTAATACTGGACTAGCACATTTAACTACTGTTAATGTTTTGCGAATCTGATGGTTCTTTGGACCCTTCCCCTGAAACACACAATGTTATGTATATAATATCAGGGGATTCATGGAAATTAGGTTGTGAACCCCAGTTTTAAACCTCTAATCCCGGTGATTCATCTAAGAACTATACAAGTGACCTGCAGATGATTTTCAAAATGATTCACTTTAAAAGAAATCAATAGATACTTAAGAGTTTATGAAAGGAAATTTGATAATTCTTTGTAGGCATCTTGAAGGGACAGTGTTCTTTATATACCTTACCGATTTATACTTTATAGCTTCTCCTTTTACACTTAAACTTTATGGTAAGAGTAGTAATTCATTTGGCTAAATCACAGTATTTTTTGCTTTCTCCTAACTCTTACTAGAACAGTACCCCTTCCCTGTCTCAATGTGTTATGCAGTATGTATATTCTTTGTATATATTTTAAATATTAACTGCTACATTGTAAGGTTTTTATCAGTATTCTCCCTTTTACAAATGAGGAAACAGAGGCTTGGAGAGATTAACTGTTTTATCCAAAATCTTATTGCAAGCGATAGCAAGGATTTGAATTCAGTTTATTTGACTCCAAAGCCCGTGGATTTTTCTACTTTGCCTGTATTTTAGCCTGTCTTAAGGCTTATTTTAACAGTGTCTTTTTTGTAAAATGAAAATCCTTTTGAGGAAAGCTGTTTTTGATTTAGTGTTTAAAATGTACTTGAATTAAAGTGAAGAATCTTGAACCTGTAAATTGCAAGCTCCTTAAGGGTACGAGCTGTTAGTATCTCACTGCCTAATATGGCCCAGAGGAGATGCTTGTTCCCAATTTGCACTTTTTTTAATTGTTATGTTAATTACCATACATTACATCATTAGTTTTTGATGTAGTGTTCCATGATTCATTGTTTGCGTATAACACCCAGTGCTCCATTCAGTACGTGCCCTCTTTAATACCCATCCCCAGGCTAACCCATTCCCCCACCCCCCTCCCCTCTAGAACCCTGTTTGTTTCTCAGAGTCCATA
>NW_027747408.1:0-304 GCF_054177405.1 Leptonychotes weddellii | reverse complement strand
GTCCATCCTTTATACATTTATCAAAACTCATGCAATTGTTTGCTTAAAATGTTTGCATTTGTTATATGCAAAGTAAACTTCAATAAAGATGATGTGTTTTTAAAGGGGGTCTCAACTAGTACCTATCAGAATGGATCAACTAAGACCACACAAAGACATTTATCAGGAAACTGTAAATCTCTGGATACAAAGAGAAGATCCTATAAACTTTTCTAGAATAAAAATCTCACATTAAAATAAAAGGATTTTAAAAAGTCAAATGATTTCAAAATTTTCAAAAGGTAGACAATAGGGCACCTGGATG
>NW_027747407.1:0-304 GCF_054177405.1 Leptonychotes weddellii | reverse complement strand
TGATGGGGGGCTTGGGTTCAGTAGGCACAGGGAACCCCCCGTATGGAAGGAGGGGTTTCGTCTGGGGAAGGAATTTTTAGCCTCTGTGGGTGCATCAAAGGTGTCTGAGGCCTGTTTACTCTCCAAATGATGACTTGAAGTCATGCCTCTGTTGAAACGGGGGCAGGAACAGATGGGCCCCGTCTCCCCCCACCCCGCCCTGCCTCCCTCCTCCCCAAACAAGCAGGGAGGCGGGGAGGTGACACGTGTCCCCCAAGTTCGAGTCGGACAGAAATTGTCCTCTCAGATGCCGGTTTGGATTTCC
>NW_027747406.1:0-304 GCF_054177405.1 Leptonychotes weddellii | reverse complement strand
TTGATGTTGTTGTTTTTTAAATAAAGAATCAAAAATGTTTTTAGTTCCTCTCATAAAACTAGAAAAAAAATGTACACTTTGCACAGTTCTAATTCAGTCCTGGCCGTAGATGTAGATGACCGTGCGCTTTACGATGTGCCCTTGTTCCTCGTGCTATGATGAATTTGAGGGGTTCCCTTCATCTCTGTGGCACTTTCTCATTTTGCTTTTGGGAGGCACAAGATGCTGGGGCACCGCCTCCCCTCAGATGGCTGCTTTGGGATTCAGATGAGTCCCTGTGGGGTACTTGGGTGGCTCAGTCGAC
>NW_027747405.1:0-304 GCF_054177405.1 Leptonychotes weddellii | reverse complement strand
TTGAAGCCCCCCGTGTGTGGAACTCGGCTATGGTGGCCCCAGGACCCTTGTCCAGCATCAGCCCTGGCAGCACCTGGGTCTGTGCAGGGGTGTGCGGGATGTGTGTTTGGGGTGGGGGCCTGGGCGGGTCCCCGTGTCATCTTGCAGAGTTGTTTGTCTCCATCGCCCTCTCTCAGCCTCAGGGGGAGCAGGGGGTATTTTGTGTCTCCTTGAGGGGTAGTGGTGGCTCGGGGCTCCCCCATGTCAGAGCCTTCCCCTAGGTGGTGATGGGGTCCTGCATAGCAGCATTTCCCGAAGCCCTCAG
>NW_027747404.1:0-304 GCF_054177405.1 Leptonychotes weddellii | reverse complement strand
TTTTGGGGGCGCCTGGGTGGCTCAGTTGGTTAAGCGACTGCCTTTGGCTCAGGTCATGATCCTGGAGTCCTGGGATCGAGTCCCGCATCGGGCTCCCTGCTCGGTGGGGGGTCTGCTTCTCCCTCTGACCCGCTTCCCTCTCGTGCTGTCTCTCATTCTCTCTCTCAAATAAATAAATAAAATCTTTAAAAAAAAAAAAGATTTTATTTTTTAAGTAATCTATACACCCAATGTGGGTCCAAGATCAAGAGTCCCATGTTCTTCCTACTGAGCCAGCCAGGTGCCCCATGAATATGATTTAGTT
>NW_027747403.1:0-304 GCF_054177405.1 Leptonychotes weddellii | reverse complement strand
TTTAGGGATCCCTTGGCCATAATTTCAAGGCTTGGCAGAAATGGATTTCCTCAAGAAAAAGGAGTCTCCAGCCCAACTCTCGAGTTGGTCTGAGGTGTCCCTTCTCTACACATAAATTTATCAATTTACAGGAAAAAAAATAAAATCAATGAGTCAAATTTTTTACTTAAAAAATTTTCGGGCGCCTGGGTGGCTCAGTTGGTTAAGCGACTGCCTTCGGCTCAGGTCATGATCCTGGAGTCCCGGGATCGAGTCCCGCATCGGGCTCCCTGCTCGGCAGGGAGTCTGCTTCTCCCTCTGACCC
>NW_027747402.1:0-304 GCF_054177405.1 Leptonychotes weddellii | reverse complement strand
CGCCGAGCAGGGAGCCCGCTGCGGGGCTCGATCCCAGGACCCCGGGATCATGACCCGAGCTGAAAGCAGACCCTTAACTGACTGAGCCACCCCGGCGCCCTGGAGTTTTTTTTTTTTTTTTTCCCAATGTTAGTACTTTCAATATTATAAGTTTCCTTTCATTTTTGATTTACATTAGTAAAACATTTACTCCAAGCTTCAAGCTTGCAATTAGGTATTATTTAGTTAAAAAGCTCTGGTAAGGTATCAACACACTTGGAATACCATCTATACTGTGATTATGCCCAAGATCACTTCCTGAGCT
>NW_027747401.1:0-304 GCF_054177405.1 Leptonychotes weddellii | reverse complement strand
AGGTGCACCACAATAACTAGCTGTACTATGACTTAGACAACCCCTCCTTTAAAAAAAATTTTAAGAAATTCCTAATCACTGGGCACAGCATTAAATGATTCCCATATGGTCCATGGGGTCTTGCGTAGTCTGCGCTCTGCCTGTCATTTCAGCCTCAGAAGACTCGAGATGCGAGCTGCTCTCCCAGCAGACCGGGTTCCGACTCCTGAGCGAGGTGCCCTCCCATGGGGATGTTCTCATTTCTGCCCCGAGTGTGGCGGCCCCCCCATCACACATCCGGCACACACTTGACCCGCTAATTTCT
>NW_027747400.1:0-304 GCF_054177405.1 Leptonychotes weddellii | reverse complement strand
TGGAGCACTGAGTTTTATACGAAAATAATGGATCGTGGATCGCCACATCAAAAACCAGTGATGTATGGTGACTAACATAATAAAATTTTTAAAAAAATAAAAAACAAAAAAAAGAAATATATGTTTGGTCTCCCTTCCCATTCCAGACACAGAGCTCCTAAAACTCTTGGAATTTCCTAAATGAAGAGAGCAACAAAGATCTTTCTTTGTGTTAAGGAGATGATTTTTGGAAAGTCCCTAGGTGTCTAACTGAAGGTTGGGGCTGTTGCCAGGGAACCAACTCTCATTAAAGGGTTGGAACTTT
>NW_027747399.1:0-304 GCF_054177405.1 Leptonychotes weddellii | reverse complement strand
TAAGATTGAAAGTCAAAATTACTCCTTGATCCATGGGTTGCAGAATGGATGTTGAGTTAGCAGGCATGAAAACCACATTCAGCTCATTGTACATCTCCATCAGAACTCTTGGGTGACCAGGTGCCTTGTCAATGAGCAGTAATATTTTGAAAGGAATCTTTTCTTCTCAGCAGTAGATCTCAACAGTGGCCTTAAAATATCCAGTAAACCATGTTATAAGGAGATGTGCTGTCATCCAGGCTTTGTTGTTCCATTTCTAGAACACAGGCAGAGTAGATTTAGCATAATTCTTCAGGGCCCTAGG
>NW_027747398.1:0-4490 GCF_054177405.1 Leptonychotes weddellii | reverse complement strand
TTTTAACTTTTTGTACATTGATCCACTTTATCAGGTCTGGAGATGAAGGGAACCCTCATGAAATCCAAGTTCCCAGGGGCCAAGCAAGGCCCTTATAATCTGAATATATACTATGTAGCATTTTATCCCTTTAAAAAAATTTTTAAGATTTTATTTATTTATTTGACAGAAAAAGAGAGAGTGAGCATGTGCACAAGCAGGGGGAGCAGCAGGCAGAGGGAGAAGGAGAAGCAGGCTCCTTGCTGAGCAGCGAGCCAGATATGGGGCTTGATCCCAGGACCCCGGGATCATGACCTGAGTTGGAGGCAGATGCTAAACCGCTGAAGGCAGACCCTTAACTGACTGAGCCACCCAGGTGCCCCCCCGCCCTTCAAATTTTTTGATACTTTCTTTTTTGGCTCAGAGTATAAGTCAATGAAAAAAAATTGCTTGTGTGCTTGAAAAGTATTCCATTAAGTCTGTGTTATTTAAATCTTCTAAATCTTCTAAATTATTACTGATTTTTTGTATGCTTTTTCTATCTAGTACTGAGAAGAAATATGCTAAAATCTTCCTCTGAGGGGCGCCTGGGTGGCTCAGTCGTTACGCATCTGCTTTCGGCTCAGGTCATGATCCCAGGGTCCTGGGATCAAGCCCCGCATCGGGCTCCCTGCTCAGCGGGGAGCCTGCTTCTCCCTCTCCTGCTCCCTCTCTTAAAAAAAGAGTTCTTTTTTTAAGTGCTCTCTCTCTTAAAAAAAAAAAAAACTTCCTCTGAGTTTATTGGTTTGTCTGTTTTTCATTGTAGTTCATTTCATGTTTAACCTTACAAACAGAAAAGCTATGTTATTAGTGCATTAAAGTTAGAATTATTATACGTGTTGAATCAAATGTTTTAGCATCATGAAATAAATTATTAATGTTTTGTCTTACAGTCTGTTTTGTGTGAAACTAGTAAAGCTACACTATTTAATTTTGGTTAGTGTTTGCATAGCATGTCTTTTTATACATTTTTACTTGGAAGTTTCTCAATTCTTGTTTAAATGTGTCTTCTGTAAACATCATATGGTCACATTTTGCTTTTCATCTTGTTTGACAACCTTTGCCTTTTAATTGGAATATTTAGTCTATTTACACGTAATGCAATTTCTGGTATATTTCAGTATAAATCCATCATCTTTTTTTTTTTTTTTTAAGATTTTATTTATTTATTTGACAGAGAGAGACAGCGAGAGAGGGAACACAAGCAGAGGGGAGCTGGAGAGGGAGAAGTAGGTTCCCCGCTAAGTAGGGAGCCCGTTGTGGGGCTTGATCCCAGGACTTCCGGGATCATGACATGAGCTGAAGGCAGATGCTTAATGACTGAGCCACCCAGGCACCCTAAATCTACCATCTTAATATGTGCCATTTGTCTTACTGCTTTTGTCTTTCTTTTTCTTTTCTTTCTTTGGATTAATTACGTTTATCCTTTCTTTATTTCCCTCTAATAATTTAAAAATTATACATCATATTTCTCACTTTTTAGTGGTTATCATAGACATTTGTTGAAGTCTAACATTATCTGATACTTGTATTCTTCTTCTAGGTAGTACACATCCTTACAATACTTATCTCTGGTTATTCCCTTCTATCTTATATGCTAACATTGTTGTGTATTAACTCTAACATATTTTTATTTATTTATTCATTTATTTATTTTTATATATTTTTTAAACATCACAAGACATAATTATTGTTCAGTGTTCATTTAGGTTTATATTTACCTATAACTTTCTTTGTTCTTCCTTTTCTTCTGCACACCTGGCCATTTATCTGGGATCTCTTCTCTTCTTGGAGTGTATTATTTAGGATTTCCTTTTGTGAGGATCTACTGTAGACAAAACATTTCATTTTTAGTTTGCATGAAAGTGTCTTTTTTGCTGTCATCCCTGAAAGATATTTTTGCTATATATGGAATTTTAGGTTGGCAGTTGTTTTCTTCTAACAAAATGAAGGTAACATTGCTTTGCCCTCTGGCTTCCATTGTGCTCCTGGGAAGTCAGGTGTCAGTCCAGTTGCTGCTCTTTTATACACTTATTTTTTTATTTCTGCATCTTTTTTTTTCCATTCAGCTTTTTATTGACATAAAATGGACATATAGAAAAGTGTATATCTCATAAGAATACATCTCTGTGTATTTTAAAAAATTAAACAACTCCATGTTACCACCATGTAAGTCAAGAGAGAGAACATTAAAATCACTTCATAAGCTTCCCTTATGTCTTCTCCAGGCACTACTTCCTTCCTTCTCTATCCAGGTCACAAGTATTTCTTTTTTTTTTTTTTTTAAAGATTTTATTTATTTATTTGAGAGAGAGTGAAAGCAAGAGAGATCAAAGAGGCAGAGGGAGAAGCAGACCCCCAACTGAGTGGAGAGCCCAATGCGGGGCTTGATCCCAGGACCCTGGGACCATGGCCTGAGCTGAAGGCAAACACCTAACCAACTGAGGCACCCAGGCGCCCCACGTTTTTTTTTTTTTTAAGATTTTATTTATTTATTTGAGGGGGGGAAGGGACAGAGGGAGAGAATCTCAAGCAGACTCCGTGCTGAGTGTGGAGCCTGATGCAGGGCTCAGTCCTACAACCCAGAAATCATGACCTAAGCCAAAACCAAGAGTCAGATACTCAACTGACTGAGCCACCCAGGTGCTGCACAACTATCCTAATTCTAATCAGCATAAGTTAGTTTTGTTTTCTGGCTACTTAAAATTTCCTCTTTGATCTTGTTTTTCTGAAATTTCACTATAGTGTGTCTAGTTTGGGTATCTTTTAATTTATCTTGCTTCACTGAAGTCTTTATGAATCTATGATATGATTTCTTCCATTAATTCCAGAAAATTCTCACTTATTATTTCTTCAAATATTATTTCAACTCATTCCCTTTCTTCTGTTTTTGGGCTTCAGTTAACATAAATCTTCTTGTTGAATTATCTGTCTTTTACCTGTTTTTCTTTTCATCTATTTGTCTCTCTATGCACTGTTCTGCATAATTTATTCTGATTCATCATTTAGTTCACTAATTTTCTCCTCATTATGATTAATCTCCATCACTGAATTGTTAATTTTGAGTATTGTATTTTTAAATGACTTTTTATTATGAAATATAACCAATATATAGATAATGCACAAAAATATAATTATAGCTTAATGAATTATTGGAAAGCAAACATTCATAGAACCACCACCAGGTCAAGAAATCAAACAGTGTCAACAATGCTTTTCTTGTACTATCCCAGTCACTCTAGCCCCTTCCTTCTCCTTTAAGGTAAACACTATCCTGACTTGTATGTTAATCACTGCCATGATTTTTCCCCCACATTTACCAAATAAACAAGCATTCCTAACCACTTATCATCCTCATAAAAAGCTTTTTTTCACTCTTAATGTCATCTTTTACTCAACAGTAGTCAATTTCAATGTAGTCAAGTTTTTAATATTTTCTTTTATGGTTGGTGCCATTTATATCTGCTTAAGAAGTCTTTTACTACTTAAGAGATTAGGGTATCCTTCCATATTATCATTTAGAAGCTTAATAGCTTTGGTTTTCGTATTTATATTTCAATACACCTAGAATTGATCTTAATTATGGTGTATGGCACAGTCAAGTCTTATTTTTCCTTTATTGATGTCTGGCTGTCCCAGAAACATTTACTGAAAATACCATCTTTTCTCCAGTGCTCTGAATTCCTCATTTGCCATATTTCCTTATATGTAGGGGTGACTTTTCTACTCTTTATTCTGTTCCATTGGTCTGTTTGTCTAAGTTTGTGCCAGTATCTCACAGTCATATTCATTCTAGTGAATCACTACAGATATATGTGATATCTCTGCTATGTATTTTAATTCTACATATAGTTAAATTCCTTCCCAAATGTTCAGTCAGTATTTATTAGGACATATCTAATATTTACCCTTCCCATTACTCATCAATCATTCTTATACTTCTGAGCTTCCATCTAGGGTCATTTCCCTTGTATTTAAAACATATCCTTTATTTTCTTTAAAGCAGATCCACTGGTAAGAAATGCTGTCCACTTTTGTTTGTCTGAAAAAAAGTCTTTATTTTACTTTCTGCTTAAAAGACTATTTCCAAAGGATATAGAATTCTAAGTTGGCAGTTCATTACATTCAGTGTGTTCAAGGTATCATTCCACTGTTCCTCTGGTTTTCATTGCTTCTATTGAAATGTCAGATATTTCTTAGTATGTCTTTTTTTCTTTTGGATGTATTAAGGTTTTCTCTTTGACTTTGATTTTCAGCAATTTTACAATAATGTGCCTCGATGTGGGTTTCTTTATATTTATTTACTTTGAATTTATGTCTCTTCCATCTGTAAAATAATGTCATTTGTCACTTTTAGAAAATTCCTAGCTATTATTGTTTCATGTATTGCTACTGTCTTATTCTCTCTTCTCCATTTAAGAATTCAGTTTCAGGGGTACCTGGGTGGCTCAGTTGGTTGAGCGACTGCCTTC
>NW_027747397.1:0-304 GCF_054177405.1 Leptonychotes weddellii | reverse complement strand
GGTAAGGAAAAAGTGTTTTACTTTGAATTCTTTCTTGGAATGACAAATCTTCAAATTTGGGTGTTTTCAATCCTGGAGATACATTCATGTATCTTTAAGGAGTATGTTGGCACCAGTAATTTTTTAAAAATTGACTCATTCTTTTCTAGAATTGATTTGTTTAAGGATGTACCTATGACCAAGGTATCACTGGGAATCTATATTCTAATCTGTTTTTATTCCCACCTTTTCCTTTCTATTTTATAAAAATAAAGCAGAATCTTCACCCTCTTAAAATGTTTAAAGGGGTAACTTTCTTCAGGTG
>NW_027747396.1:0-304 GCF_054177405.1 Leptonychotes weddellii | reverse complement strand
TCGGCTCAGGTCATGATCCCAGGGTCCTGGGATCGAGCCCCACATCGGGCTCCCTGCTCGGCGGGAAGCCTGCTTCTCCCTCTCCCACTCGCCCTGCTTGTGTTCCCTCTCTCATTGTGTCTCTCTCTGTCAAATAAATAAATAAAATCTTTAAAAAAAAAACTTGTTAACAGTGCTGTGCAAATATCCTATATATTTACTGAGTCAACCTAAATTAAAATTATTGGCTATATTTTCTTTATAACAAGCAAATACTCTATATTCAGGCATCAAACCCACCTGAGTTTCAGATAGAAGCCACAAG
>NW_027747395.1:0-304 GCF_054177405.1 Leptonychotes weddellii | reverse complement strand
GTCAAACCACACAGAAGCAACGTACTTCGTATTTTATTGGACTGATTCGACTGATTTTCACCATTTGAGATGTAAAGGTAACAGGACTGAGAATGTCAGCAGCAAAGAAGCCACCCACAGGGCGCCTGGGTGGCTCAGTTGGTTAAGCGGCTGCCTTCGGCTCAGGTCATGATCCTGGAGTCCTGGGATCGACTCCCACGTCGGGCTCCCTGCTCAGCAGGGAGCCTGCCTCTGACCCTCCCTCCCTCATGCTCTCTCTCAAAACCTTAAAAAAAAAAAAAGCCACCCACAAAGGAGCCAACTG
>NW_027747394.1:0-304 GCF_054177405.1 Leptonychotes weddellii | reverse complement strand
TCAGCACGGAGTCTGCTTGTTCCTCTTCCTCTGCTCCTCCCCCACCCACTCACTCTCTCTCTCTCTCTGGAATAAATAAATAAAATATTTTTTAAATGTTTTTCTTTTTTTAGGTCACACAAATGATTTTACTAACCACCCTTTGTGCATTTGTAGACTCTGCCATTCTTTGCAGAAAGAACAGAGTACTCCTGTGCATAATGAAACAAGAATTGGACCCCCTCACACAACCCCAGAGCACTGAGATCACATTTGTAGCTGGCATCATCGAGTCTGCATGAAATCAAGAAATGTTGCAGGCCCC
>NW_027747393.1:0-304 GCF_054177405.1 Leptonychotes weddellii | reverse complement strand
TCTTTTTAAACCAAGTGAACGACTTTCTTTTGACTCTTTCTTGGTAGCAAAATTAACAACACATTAGCTTCACTATCAGCACCGTAGGTGTTCGGAAGTGAAGGTGTAGCCATAGTTGTTGCCCTGTTTTTAATGTTCTGATGTGCATTTTTCAGTGTGTTACATAGTAAAGTAAAATCCGTGGTCTGACTGACTTTTTAAATGTCTTCCCAGAGTTTTAGTTTTGAATATTATCTAGAGTCCAGTGACTCCACAGCTGAGAAGACAGGCCCTCATCCCCTCCCAAACCCTCCTTTCCCACTGC
>NW_027747392.1:0-304 GCF_054177405.1 Leptonychotes weddellii | reverse complement strand
CTTCTTGTATTTCTCACGAACTTCTCACTTAACTCATATTTTACCATTGGCATTCCTAATAAAGCCTATCTTTAGTCATGGTACATTAATGGGTGTAAATGAAACCATGTATGACTCAGAGCAAAATCAATTAAAAAGCTACGTAG
Organism: Leptonychotes weddellii; assembly: GCF_054177405.1. NCBI lineage: Eukaryota > Metazoa > Chordata > Mammalia > Carnivora > Phocidae > Leptonychotes > Leptonychotes weddellii. The sequence continues at coordinate 158 of NW_027747392.1, read as the reverse complement.
TGGCCAAAACCATGATAAACCAAATAAACCATGAACACACTCATCTGATTTCTGTGACTGGCCCCATGTTTCTTGTGTGTTCACTTGGAGGCTCTTGGTCTGTTCTGGGTTAAAGGGAGAAAATTTATATATATATTTTAAAGATTTTATTTAGTTGT
>NW_027747391.1:0-304 GCF_054177405.1 Leptonychotes weddellii | reverse complement strand
TTTCAGTTGAATAATCCTTTAACTAATAATAAAAAACTAACATATTTTGAATTCTTATAATGTAGTGGATCTTCTGCTACGTGTTTCATAATTATATAACAGATTACAGTCATGCCTATCTTGACCAACTTATTTGAAATTACTGCATTCTACTTACACTCCAAAGCCTGGTTACCCAGATTTCTTTTTTTTTTTTTTTGGCACTTGCTAACACTTCTGGTCATTTCCTCTAAAATTAAAATGTTCTAACAGATCAATTAAAATATTCTAACAGATCTAGCAGATCAATCATTGAAGACTTACA
>NW_027747390.1:0-304 GCF_054177405.1 Leptonychotes weddellii | reverse complement strand
TGGCTGTGGGGCTCAGCCCCCGAGTCCAGCCTGCGCAGAGGCTCCCCTTCCCCGGAGCTCCAGCTCCGCACAGTCACCCCCTCCTGCTGCCGCAGCATCTCCACGAAGAGGCCCGCATCCAGACGGTTCTGGAACACGGAGCCCCTCGCTCAGGGCATCTGTGAAGCCAGATGGCGAACACAGCGTATGATAGAGTGTGTGGAACGTGATCCATAGCCACGCGTACCAATAAATCAGTAAATATACATACATACTATACTTACATCACATGTGATAAACATCAAGTTGGCAACCCACATCGCTT
>NW_027747389.1:0-304 GCF_054177405.1 Leptonychotes weddellii | reverse complement strand
GTGGGGCTCTGTGCTCATTCCCTCCCTCACAGCAGCCCTGTCTGGAGCAGTCACAGGTGAGCAGTGCCAGCCACCCTCTGGCCGCCCGGGGCTTCCCTCTGAGCCGCACGGGATCCTGAGGTGCGTCCGATCCCCAGCCAGGGAGGCTGGGGTCCCCAGGAGGTGCAGGCTTCCCCCCGGGTCCGCTGCAGGCCCCCGGCACACAGGGTGTGTCTGGTTTCGTTCAGGGGCTGTGTTCCTCTGTCAGGTTAGCATTCTGTAACGTGAATCCACCTCCCGGCTCAGCAATCCAGATTACCTCCAC
>NW_027747388.1:0-304 GCF_054177405.1 Leptonychotes weddellii | reverse complement strand
GGAGCCGTGTGTCCCCGGTGGCTGCGGGTCCCAGCTCACTAATGAGAGCCCCTTACTGATTGGGCACTTAGTCTATGCCAGGCCTTACCTTTAACTCTCCACTCTGGGAGGTTGAGCCCTACTGCGTCCATTGTACAGATGAGGAAGTAAAGGCCTGGGATTCACCGAGGCACCTGTCACAGGAGACCTGGGCTTACACGCCCCATGAGGAGACCCAGCTCCGCTCTGGCCTCCACCGTGCACAGCCCCCCCAGCCTCTGCCTCTGGAGCGCATCTCCCTTTCCACACCCTTCCCCACCCCTGC
>NW_027747387.1:0-4490 GCF_054177405.1 Leptonychotes weddellii | reverse complement strand
CCCCCCCCCCGCCAATCTCCACACCATAACATCCAGAACCTGTGACTATGTTAGATTAAAGGGCAAAGGAGAATTCAGGTTGCAGATGAAATTAAGGTTGGTCAGGTGACCTTCAGATGGAAAGATTATCCTGGATATTCTGAGTGAGCCCAATGTAATCACAAGGGTTCTTCTAAGTGGAGAGATGGTACTATGAGAGGGACGTGGCCCAATGTTGTTTGTTGGCTCTGAAGATGAAGACTGGGGCTGTGAGCCACGAGGCCTCTGGAAGCTGACGTGAGTGGAGAAATGGATTCTACTCCAGAATTTCTGGAAAGAACACAGTGTTGCTGATCTTGATTTTAGCCCAGGGAGACCCCCTTCAGCCTTTTGACCCCAGAAATGTGAGATAATGGATTTGTATTTCTTTAGGTCACTAAATTTGTGGTAATCTGCCACAACAGCAATAGAAAACTGAAACAACTTATAAAAATAACTATTCAATTTAAAATACAGTATAAATACGTATTTCTTTCTTTCCTTAATTGATTTTAAAGGTAACTGCATAAAACATATATATACATATAATTATACCTACAAATATTTACACATACAATTGTATACACACACAATTTATCTGCTTTTTATTTTGTTGTTTGTGTTTTTGGTGTCATATGTAAGAAATCACTGGGTAATCAAGAGTCACAAAGATTTATGCTTAAATTTTATTCCAAGAGTTTTATATTAGCTCTTGTATTAGGTCTTTGATTTATTTTGAGTTAATTTTTATATATGCTGTGGGAGAAGAGTCCAACATTATTCATTTACATGTGCTGCATATATAGTGGTCCCAGCATTATGTGTTAAAAGACTATTCTTTCTTCATTTAACTATCTTTGTGCCCTTGTCAAAAAAAACCCTTGGCATTTTGGCATAAAGTTAAACAAATAGACCAATGTAACAAAAGAGGGCCCAGACAGAAACCCTTGTATATATGGTTCAGTGATCTTTAACAAGGATGCTAAGACTATACAACTTGACATAGTTTCTTCAACAACAACAAAAAAATGTCGGTAAAATTGGAAGCTTTCCTGCAAAAGAATGAAGCTGTACTCTTGCCTTATACTATATACAAAAATTAACTCAAAATGATTAAAAACCTATATGTAAGACCTAAAACTATAAAACTCCTAGAATAAAAAATAGGTGAAAAGCTTCATGACACTGGATTTGACAAGATTTCTTAATGACACTAAAAGTTACAGAACATAAAAGCAAATATATACAAATGGGAGTATGTGAAACTTGGGAGCAACCAAGATGTCATTCAGTAGGTGATGGATAAATAAACTGTCCATCCAGACAATGGATTATTATTCAATGATAAAAAGAAATGAGCTATCAAGCCATAAAAAGTCATTGAGAAAACCTAAATGCCTATTACTAAGAAAAAGCCAATCTGAAAAGGCTGCATAATGTATGATCCCAACTACACAACATTCTAGAAAAGGCAAATCTATGAACAGGGTAAAGCTATCAGTGGTTGCCCAGGATTGGTGGTGGGGAGGGATGAGTAGACAGAACACAGAGAGAGTTTTTAGAATCCTACACTATTTTAGGAGTTTTTAGGACAATGAAAATAACTTGTATGATACTATAATGGTGAATACATGGGCTTTGGATGATAAAGATATGTCAACATAAATTCATTAATTTTAACACTCCGGTAGGGATGCTGATAATGGGGGAGGCTGTGCATGTGTTGGGGCAGTGGGTATATGGGAAACCTCTGCACCTTCCCCTTAATTTTTTGTGAATATTAAACTGGTTGTAGAAATTTTTCTTAATTTAAAAAAAAAAAACTATTTTGATTTAAAAAAAAAACTGTTGGAGCTAAGACATGAATTCAATAAAGTTGCAGAATACAAAATCAAAGCACAAAAATTAGTTGCAAGTCAATACTAGTAATGAACAATCTGAAAAGGTAATTAAGAAAACAATTCCATTTACAATAGCATCAAAAAGAATAAAATAGAAGGCATCAAAAAGGCAAAAGACTAGTACTCTGAAAACTAGAAAACACTGCTGAAAGAAATTAAGAGACTTAAATAAATGGAAAGACATCCCATGTTCATGGAGTGGAAGACTACTGTTAAAATGACCATATCCATACCCAAAGTCGTCTTCAGATTCAATGCAATCCCAATCAAAATTCCAATGGTGGGATTTTTTTTTTTTTTTTTTTGCAGAAATAGATAACCCCAGCCTATAGTTTATATGGAATCTCAGAGATCCTGAAAGCCAAAACAATCTTGAAAATGAAGAACGAAGCTGGAGGACACACAATTCCTGATTTCAAAACTTACTACAAAGCTACAGTAATGAAAAACAGTGTGGTATTGGTAGAAGACCTACAGACCAAGGAAAAAGAACAGAAATTCCAAAAATCTACCTTCACAATATCATCAATGGATTTTCAACAAGGGTATCATGACCATTCAACGGGGAAAGGATAGTCTTTTCAATACAAAATCCTAAAAAAAACAAATATCCTTATGCAAAAAAATGAAATTTCACCCTCACTCTATACCACATCCAAAAACTAACCAGAATGGAGCAAAAAACTAGAGTTAAAAATGTAAAACTCTTAGAAGAAAACATAGGGTCAAAAAACTTTTCCGTATCAATATACAGTAACAAAGGTGTGAAAAAGAACTCTGCAGAATGGGAGAAAATATTTGCAAATCATATATCTAACAAGGGATTAATATCTAGAATATATAAAGAACCCTTAAACTAAACAAAAAGACCAAAAAAAATTTTAAAAATTGATCTAAGGACTTAAATACCAATTTCTCCAAAGATGATCTACAAATGGCCAAAAGGAATATGAAAAGATACCTACCATCACCAGTCATTAGAGAAATACCAATCAAAACACAGTGAGATACCACCGGACACCTGTGAGGATGTCGGCTCCTCCTGGTTACACACACGGTAACAGCACCCCTAGGTGAATACCCACAGGAACGGAAATCAGGGACTCACCCACATTCACAGCAACATTACTGTCAACAGCCAGAAGTGCCCATCAACAGGTGAATGGATTAAGAAAAATAGTAGACACACAAAATGGAATATTATTCAGCGTTAAAAAGGAATGAAGTTCTGATAGTTGCTGCAACAGGATGAGCCCTGCAGACATGTTCAGGGAGACCAGGCAGACCAGGAAGAATAAGGGAAATGGCTCCATTTGTAGGATGTACCTGGAACAGGTCGATTCCAGGAATCCAAATGCAGAGTAGTGGTGATCATGGGCGGGGCGGGGGGGGGAGGAAATAAGGAGTTAGTGTTTAATGGGATACAGTTTCTGTTTGGAATAATTTTTAAAAGTTCTGAAAATGGATAGTGGTGAGGGTTGAATAATATCATGAAAAGACATAATACCACTGAATACCACTTAGAAATGGTGAAAATGGTAAATAGTACATTATGTATATTTCACCACAAGTTTTAAAAAAGGAATAAGGTGCTGACCTATTCCACGTCAAGGGTGAAGTGTGAAAACCCTATGGTAAGTGACAGGAACCTATCACAAAAGACCACATAGTATAGGATTCTATTTCTATGAAATGTCCAGGTGGATAAATCCAGAGAGGCCAAAAGTACATTCGTGCTTCCCAGGGGATGCTGGGGTTTGGAGTGACTGCCAATGGGTACAGAGCTTCTTTTGGGGGTGATGAAAATGTTCCAAAACTGACAGTGGTGATGTCTGCATAATTCTGTGAACATACTCGCAGAGCATGGAGTTCTACGTTAAATGGGTGAATTGTCTGGTATGTGACTTCTCAAGAGAGCTGTTATTTCTTTAAAAAGGAAAATATGCCAAATCTATCCCAAGCGTTTGCATACACCCAGGACACTACTGTGTACATGGTTTTGCTGGCCGGCTGAAAAGCAGAGAATTCTATCATAATCAATAATAGCTGGTGTGAAGGTAAGATATGGAGTTAATCATATGTTCCCCATAGAGTTGATATTTATGTATTCCTGTTTCCCCTAATATTAAAATATCATAGGAAAAACAGTGCCTAATCAATACTTGGTCTGCTAGTAGTTGTAGGTTTAGAAAGAGCCCTTATATAAGTTGCCCACCTTGCCCCGTGACACCACCAGAACCACTCGCGTGGTCTCAGGTGCGAACAAGGTGTTGAAGATCTGTCACTAAGACTCCCAGACTGTTTCGCTAGAACTCATACAGGAATTCAGTCAAGTGGCAGGATATAAAATCAATGCACAGAAGTCAGTGGCATTCCTATACACCAACAACAAGACAGAAGAAAGAGAAATTAAGGAGGCGATCCCATTTACAATTGCACCCAAAACCATAAGATACCTAGGAATCAATCTAACCAAAGAGGCAAAGGATCTGTACTCAGAAAACTATAAAATACTCATGAAAGAAATTGAGGAAGACACAAAGAAATGGAAAAACGTGCCATGCTCATGGA
>NW_027747386.1:0-304 GCF_054177405.1 Leptonychotes weddellii | reverse complement strand
TTGATGGCTGTGTCTCCACCGCCACTATCTTGCGAAACACCAGGAGAAAGAGGCCCCACCTCCCAGACGTGGGCCCCTCCAGCCTGGGGCTGGGACACCACCGAACCCAGCCCAGAAGGCTCCCCCCAGCAGCAGGGAGCGTGGGGGCCACCAGGTCCCCAGCCGGCGGTGGGTCCCAAGTGACTAGACTACCCCCTCCCACCCTCCTCCCCCGGTGCCCACCCTCAGCTCAGGTCACTGCTCCTCGGTCCTCCCTTCCCTGCCAGGCTGGGGGGTCTGGGTGGGAGTGGGCATTCACCCCAAG
>NW_027747385.1:0-304 GCF_054177405.1 Leptonychotes weddellii | reverse complement strand
GGTTTGTGGCCTCATGGATTTCTGGGTTGGCCTCATTTCTCTCAGGCCAATGGGGTCATGGTAATTAATTCTGTCATTATGCATCCTACTGGAAGGAGAGAAAAATGTCCAAATGTACAGCCCTGCATCCTGCCATTGGCTTGGGTTCTCTATTTCTGTTCATGCCCCAGCACATTCCTAAACACTCAGACTTAAGAACCCGCTTCCTTCACACCTTGCCTCCCTATGTTTGCAGAGCTCCCCTGATCCTTCCTCCTCGTGTCCCAGGTGAGGTCCATGTGCCCCATCCCTTGGCCAGGACTTC
>NW_027747384.1:0-304 GCF_054177405.1 Leptonychotes weddellii | reverse complement strand
GTTTTTGGTTTGTGGCTACCATGAAGTTCATATATAACATCCTAACTATACAGCAATCTATATAAAGCTGGTGGTCGCTTAAGTTCAAACACATTCTGAGAGCCCTACATTTTTGTTCCCCCTTTCATGTTATATGTCTATTATGTCATGTTTCATATCTTTGATTTTGTGAGTTCTTTATCTTTTAACTTTCATACTAGCTTTATAAGTGCTTGATTCACTACCTTTAGTGTATGTTTGCTTTTCCTGACAATTTGCCTTTTATAATTTCCTTCTAATTATAGCCTTTCCTTTGCTACTTCAG
>NW_027747383.1:0-304 GCF_054177405.1 Leptonychotes weddellii | reverse complement strand
GGCAGGGAGGAAGCCTACTTACAGAAGTTACCACAAAGTATTATAAGCAAAATCTGAACTTTTAGAAGTCTGCTACAGTGGGGAACATTAAGGTGCTCAGGTGTTAAGTGGGGCAGAATCCCAGGTGTGACACCGTGGTCCGAGGATCCCTTGGTTTGCAAGAATGAGTGGCGCCTAAGTGCTGCACTGTTCCCAGGCACTGGAGTATGGAAGCCAGCTGAGAACAGCGAGTGTTGGTGCCGGCTTTCTGTCTGTTTGGACATAAATTTAGAAAGGCTGGGTGGTTGTGTGACCACTTTCCTGG
>NW_027747382.1:0-304 GCF_054177405.1 Leptonychotes weddellii | reverse complement strand
GCCACTGTCATTGTCATTTTTGTCAAGGAACTTTAAAGCAGGTTCCAAATGAACCCGATGAGTTCCCATAAGAGCACTCTAGGTAATTCCCAGGGGCAGTAGCCTCTGCCGGCACTTCCTCCAGCCCTATAGTGGTACCATTTGTCCTATAGGCCCCTGCCAAACACTGCACTGCTCCCTAGAGTAATGTAAATTTACCTTCAGGCTTGTAGCCAGAGCTGTAAATTCCATGTTTGCCGTCAATTTATTTTCAAAAGGCCTAGAAAGGGACACCTCTCAATAGAAGTATGTTTAGTGAGTTAGG
>NW_027747381.1:0-304 GCF_054177405.1 Leptonychotes weddellii | reverse complement strand
GTAAAAAGAAATAGGTGAAATTGATTTCCAGAATATATTTTGCTTAACCTAATATATCCAAAGTATTATTCCAACATGTAATTAATGTAGAAAATTGCTAGTGAAATATTTTACTTTTTTGTACTAAGTCTTGAAAATCCAGTGTGAATTTTCCACCTATTGTACATCTTAACTCGGACTAGCCACATTTTGAGGGCCCGGTAGCCCCCTAAAGTACTGGACAGTACAGCTCTAGATCATCCTTGTGTCTCCTGGGGACAGGCCATCTCCCCATAAGGCACTCTGACCAGGATTTTCTCCAGTG
>NW_027747380.1:0-304 GCF_054177405.1 Leptonychotes weddellii | reverse complement strand
GGCAGGGAGGAAGCCTACTTACAGAAGTTACCACAAAGTATTATAAGCAAAATCTGAACTTTTAGAAGTCTGCTACAGTGGGGAACATTAAGGTGCTCAGGTGTGAAGTGGGGCAGAATCCCAGGTGTGACACCGTGGTCCGAGGATCCCTTGGTTTGCAAGAATGAGTGGCGCCTAAGTGCTGCACTGTTCCCAGGCACTGGAGTATGGAAGCCAGCTGAGAACAGCGAGTGTTGGTGCCGGCTTTCTGTCTGTTTGGACATAAATTTAGAAAGGCTGGGTGGTTGTGTGACCACTTTCCTGG
>NW_027747379.1:0-304 GCF_054177405.1 Leptonychotes weddellii | reverse complement strand
TGGAAACACCGGGATTCCTAGTTCCGCTTGCTAATGCGTTTGGAAGGAACTGGGGCGTGAGGCGCTCACTCTCCTCTCCTTGTTCAGGGCCCACTGGACTGAAGACCAGGGCCGCAGGCCTGCTCCCCGGGAACCTGGACGTGCTTTGGGGAAAAAGATTCTGAAGCGCAGCAACACCAAAACCAAAGCACAGACCCCCCGCAGGGGAGAGGCTGTGGCCGCGTGGCTCCTGTATCACCCCCCGGGCGGGTTTGGGTGAGGTCACCTCTGCCGTCAAACTCAACATGAACGCCTCGTCTGCTGG
>NW_027747378.1:0-304 GCF_054177405.1 Leptonychotes weddellii | reverse complement strand
GCTGGAGGAGCACAGAATCCCAGGCCTTGTCATCTGGAGCATGAAGTCGATGTGCGGTTAGGACCCACGGTCAGGCCACACTGCCCCCGCTGGTCCCTACCGCTGCAGCGGCGTGTGGAGACATGCACCTTGGGGTCCAGGCTCACAGCTAGCCTCAGTGTCTCCATCCCAGAAGGGGATTCCAGGGCGCATCATCTTGCGAGGGGGGTGTGGGAAGAAATGAAATACTGACTTACCTGAAGCGTGTAGCCCTGTTTTCCCGGCTTCATCTCTGAGCCCCAGACCTGGGTCTCCGGCAGCCCTT
>NW_027747377.1:0-304 GCF_054177405.1 Leptonychotes weddellii | reverse complement strand
TCTTTCTGGGGCGCCTGGGTGGCTCAGTTGGTTAAGCGACTGCCTTCGGCTCAGGTCATGATCCTGGAGTCCCGGGATCGAGTCCCGCATCAGGCTCTCTGCTCGGCAGGGAGTCTGCTTCTCCCTCTGACCCTCCCCCCTCTCATGTGCTCTCTCTCATTCTCTCTCTCTCAAATAAATAAAATCTTTAAAAAAAAAATTTCATTCTTTCTATGGCTGAATAATATTCCATTGAATATATATACACCATGACTTCTTTATCCAGTCATCTATGGATGGATGCTTGGGCTACTTCTATAATTTG
>NW_027747376.1:0-4491 GCF_054177405.1 Leptonychotes weddellii | reverse complement strand
AAGAAGAAGAAATAGAACAAGGAAGGGGGACTCAGGAGAAGTGGGAGGAAGATGGGGTCCAATTTTAAACAGGGTGGTCTGCATCAGCTGCCCCGAGAAGGGGACGTGGAGCAAAGGTTTTGAGGAGGTAAGGGAATGAGTCAGTGCACAAGCCTGAGGTGGGGACAGGTCGGGTCTGAGTGAGGAGGCCCGTGTGGTTTGAGCAGAGAGAGTGAGAGGGGGCCCCAAGTATGGTGAGTTCAGGGGGATACAGAGAGGGAGGGGAGAGCACCAGTGGTCCCTGTGGGACCCAGCCTGTTCCTCACTGTGCCCTACTGCTTACCTGTGTGTGCCTGAGCTGCTTCCGGTCCCAAACATTGCATGGGGAAAATAAAAGCAAACCTACTTCAGTGCCTTTGGAATTGAAATTATGTGACCCACCTTCACACCGGGTCACTCCAGAGCCTGCAGGAACTCATGGCAGAAGGCTTCCCCACTGTCCAGGACAGGCAGCATCTCTGATGACCCAGGCATGGTGTCACCTCCGGAGCGGTTCCTGCTGCCTTCTCTAAGGGGGTCTCACACGGATATTCCCCAAGACGGAGAACTGGGTTAGGCTCGTTCATCAGCACCCCATTCAGAGCACCCCTGTTGGGCAGGTTCTCATCAAGGCTGCCTCGCTCCCCAATATCCGGACTGGCCCTGGGTACCTTTGGCTCAAATATAAATGTCTGGCCTAATCTCGCTAATCTCGTGGCCAGGGTCACAGGGCACAAAGACAAGCACCTGGGACCTCTTACCCCGGAAGGGCCTACGTTCTGGGCAGGCAGAACTTGCAGGCTTACTAACTGCATCCCTGTATTCTGGTATCGTAAAGAACGCTAACGGTGTGAAAAGAAAACAATGTAATGGCTCTAGGCAGACGGGGGCATTGAGGGGGCTGGGGGAGCTGATAGGGAAGAGGACTTTATCACTGACATTGTTTAGAACTGCTCCTGCTAGGTGATCATAAAAACAAGCTGATTTTTAGTCAGTTTTATTGTTGTTTTTAAATTCTCTACCAAAAAAAGGCACCCCTATGGCCTCCACCCAGGGCGGACCCGTCCCACTGTACCCCCACCCCTTCCCATACATCAACGAATGGCTCAGATACAGCCGAAGGTTATTCCCTGCTCATGGAACACTGCTGAGGGTGCAGATTAGTTACTCAGGGACCAAGGTTCCGATAAATGCTCTGATCCCCTACCCCGCTTAGCATATGTAGAGCTAGCCTCTAGGATGCTAGATGAATCACCAAAGGAAAACTGGGGATCTCTTGTTATGGGGCCTGGAGAGTGGGGGGATGTACTACATGGTCTTTCTGGTTTGGGTCCAGCTTAAGGACACTGGTTTTTCTTACTGATATCACCAACATTATGAGGGTGTCCAAAAAAAATCCAGAAGGGAGGATCTCGGCTTGAATCTTCTGCTATGCCCAGCTCCTGAAGGAGAGTTGGCAGTTCCTGGTCAGATTCTTCAGCTGGAAAACCACCAGTGCTGGGCGTGTAGGGAGACCCCTGGAAACAGAGAACACGGCTATAGAGGGAACGCTGCTCACAGCCAGCCCAGGCTGCCCTGCCTCCATCCGTCTTTGGCCACAAGCCTTTCCCGAGCACCTGTATGCATCTGGCAAGGGTATCATAACCACACTAACTGATGCTCTAGGGACTAGGGGGTGGGAGAGCAAGGTGGCCACTGAATACCCATCTCTCCCTCCCCCACCCCGCCCCATCTGTGAGTCCCTGGCCCAGCACATCTGCTCATCCATTTGTTCAGCAATTGCTTATCAAGCGCCTGAGGGTCATGCATTGCGCTAGATGCTGGTGACACCGAGCTGGGCAAAAGCCAGGCCCTGCCCTCCAGTGGCTCACAGCCTACTGGTCACAGTGGGAAACCCAACATCTATGGAACAGTGTGGTGACAGACATGTGCAAAGATGCCAAACTCCTTTTAAAGGAAATGGCCCCTGAACCAAGTCTGGAGGTGCCCCAAACCAGGGGACAGTGTGTGCAAAGGTATGGAGGGACACCCAGCTGGCTGAGTATGGCTGGAGGGCAGGGCATCCCCTGCGGAGTGATGAGGAGGGAGGCAGGAAGGAGCACGGGCAGGGCCCAGGAGTTTCCCCTCATCCTGTCAGCAGCAGAGAGTTTCATCTGTCTTAGAGGGGCAGGTGGGTAGGGTTACTCGGTGATGGATGGATGGGTGGGTGGATGGGTGGGTGGGAGGAAGTTGACTGGATGTACAATTGGATCAACTAAGAAGCAGGGCGAAGAACAGATTGTGAGAACATGATAAAAGGCAGCAAATCCAGCTGGCAAACTATCACGTGAAACAAGATGAGAAATAACACGGCCTGAGCTAAGACCGTGTTGGAGGGGATGGAGAAGAAATGGAAGGACCACGAGGTGTCAGCAGGGCTTGGCAGTTGGTTGGATGTGGGATAAGCAAAACACAAGATGGAATAGCCAAGAGCAAGGCAACTGCCCTTCCTTGAGCCCTACCACCCCCCACTCAGCCCTGTACCAAGACGCCCAATCACAGACCTGCCTGAGCGTGCGGAGAAAATTAACTGAGACAGTCGCGCAGAGCACTTAGCACACTGAACACTCAGCCAGTGGTCACTCTTGCTCTTCATCCCCCTTGGGGTCCCAAGCCAGTGTGTACTAGAAAATAGCACAGCCCATGGGGCCCGTCAGCGTGGGGACAGACTGTCCCGCATGTCACACTGTGTCCGCTGGGCAGCACAAACTTGGAGTCGTTGTGCAGGTCACATTAAATATGGGTGTGAATCCACATCGTGCTCCGTGAAGCGCTACCCCAAGGGTGCGGTCGCTATCCAGCGGGCAGCTGTGAACCTGAGACAGGGACATATCAAGGACAGAGGGCCAGCCTCACGGCCAGGAGGGGGCTTCCCCTTGAGCTGGCCGTGGGGCACGAGGATAGGAGGTGCTGTTCCTATAACCCTGAGCCCCTGAGTCAGCTTCACATCACGTTTGATGCACTTTTACTGTAGCAGGAATGTCAGTAACAGTCTCGAGAAATATTTCCGTACACACAGAAGTTTGGGGTCAAACTTCAAGTATTTAAAAATTTTTTTAAAGATTTTATTTATTTATTTATTTATTTGAGAGAGAGAGACAGCGAGAGAGGGAACACAAGCAGGGGAAGTGGGAGAGGGAGAAGCAGGCTTCCCGCGGAGCAGGGAGCCCGATGTGGGGCTCGATCCCAGGACCCCGGGATCATGACCTGAGCCAAAGGCAGACGCTTAATGACTGAGCCACCCAGGTGCCCCTCAGGTATTTAAAATTTTACTAAGAGTAACACCTCTTTCCCTCCTGATTCCAGATCAGCAGAAGTTTCCTGCCCCTGGATTAGATCCCTGCTTCTAAGATGCTCTCAGGCTAAGTGAGGGAAGAGGACAGACAGCCCAGTGTAGAATAAGAACCTGGAACAGGACAAGAAGGGCAGGGATGTGGTTATACCCAGGCAAGGGGGGGAGGCAGGAGCAGGATTTCTGGGGCGTGAGGTCATCAGAAGAGCATGTGCATCATCAAGGAAGATGGGAGGGGGATTTGGGGAGAACAGATTTGGGTCTCCTGCATCTAACAGGGGAGGGAGACACCAGCTCTTCTGATTTCCAGGGTGAAGTAGCCTCTAAAAAGCTATGAGGCAGATGTACAATAAACTAAGATATTCATTGTGGTGAATGGAAATCCAGCGGATTTTTCCGGTGGTCCCAGAATGGCAGCCAAGTCCCAAAGCTAAGCACAAAAGGGCATCAGTCCTCCAAGTTCTAAGAAGTTACACACTGGACCCGGCCACCACCTCGCATGGTCACCAGCTTTGGTGGGAGGAGCGCTGAGATGGAAGGGTCTGCCTTGCCAGCATCCAGCAGCAGGGAAGACAACATGTGGCCAAACGTCACAAGACAGCACCATGTGGGGGGGACATTGCAGGAACCAACCCTTGAACAAACGGGCACGCCAAGCCACCACCCCCATGGTGGCCATGGGGCTCCCCGCCCCCACCAGCTGTCACCTAGGCAGAGCCCTGCTTGATGGTCCCCCCTCTGACACAACACATGTTGGAAATCTCCAAAAAGAAGGAGATGATGAAAAGACCATGCCCCACAAACCAAGCCATGAGAGCCATATACACGCAAGCCAGGGCTGGGGGCAGGTGGTTTAGGGGCGGAGAGAGAGAGAAGAGGTTTGAGCAGACTTTAAAACTGAAATTGTATCGTGAATTCAGAATGTCTTCACTTCTGGAATAAGATGATTCTAATAATCAGAAGTGGTTGTAAACTATGAAAAATGTAGCCAAGATGTCCATTCCAGTAACTGCAGCTGGGTCATAAACCACCCTGAAACTTAGCAGCTTTAAAAATGCAAGAATCTGCAGTCCGGGCAGTGCTCCGCAGGGACAGCTCATTTTTCTGTCCCAAGGAGCTCCTAAACTGTCAGGCGTCACCTA
>NW_027747375.1:0-304 GCF_054177405.1 Leptonychotes weddellii | reverse complement strand
TGCTGCCCAGAGCAATCTATACCTTCAATGCCATCCTGATCAAAATTCCAATGACATTTTTCAAAGTGCTGGGACAATCCTAAATTTTGTATGGAAGAAGAAAAGACCCCAGATCGCTGAGGAAATGTTGAAAAACAAAGCTGGGGGCATCACGTTGCCTGATTTCAAGCTATATTACAAAGCCGTGATCACCAAGACAGCATGGTACTGGCACAAAAACAGACATACAGACCAATGGAACAGAATAGAGAACCCAGATACGGACCCTCAACTCTATGGTCAAATAATCTTGGACAAAGCAGGA
>NW_027747374.1:0-304 GCF_054177405.1 Leptonychotes weddellii | reverse complement strand
TGCACTAACCATTATAGTTTCCTAGTATGAAATCATTCAAGGCCTGTTAGAATTTGCCTAATGACTTACAGTGTTTGACCACTGAAAAGTCTTTTATATCATTAAAAAAAAAAAAAAGAAGTAGAGAAGAAAGCTGCATAATCACTACCAAGTTCATATGTTTTGGAAAATTGTGTACTCCATGTTGAACTACTCCCCCTACGCAACCTTCTGCTGTCCCTGCGAAAGCTGGACTTTATTTGGCAGCTTCAAAGAACAAGGGGAGTATTATAGTACTGTGTTTGGGGATGAATCAGAAATGGTT
>NW_027747373.1:0-304 GCF_054177405.1 Leptonychotes weddellii | reverse complement strand
TTTTTTTTTTTTTTTAAGATTTTTTATTTATTTGACAGAGACACAGCGAGAGAGGGAACACAAGCAGGGGGAGTGGGAGAGGGTGAGGGAGAAGCAGACTTCCCGCCGAGCAGGGAGCCCAATGCAGGGCTCGATCCCAGGACGCTGGGATCATGACCTGAGCCGAAGGCAGATGCTTAATGACTGAGCCACCCAGGCGCCCCCTACTATTTTACTTTCTTCCCTGCCTCTAGCTAATTGATTTTTGAGAGTAAAGGAGTTTTGAAAGAATTTGTCCTCTTTTTGATGTTCATCTCTTTCCCAC
>NW_027747372.1:0-304 GCF_054177405.1 Leptonychotes weddellii | reverse complement strand
GAAGAGGGACTTGGGTCTGAGACCCTCCCCAGGGGAGGCTGCCAGGCTGACTGCGGCTCTGGGACCCCCACGTGGACAAAGCCTCCCGAGGCGCCCCCAGGACCACGAGCCGGGCTCACCTTTCTCCCCGCGTACTCCTTTCTCCCCTCGGTCTCCTGGAGAAGAGACAGGAGGATGGGCCCCCCGATGCAGGGAAGTGTGGTCAGTGAGAAGCCGTGTGAGCGCTCTGGACACCACCGAGCTGCTCTGCCCTCGGGGACCGGCGGGAAGGACAGCGGGGGCTGAGCCCCAGGCCTCCTGCTCT
>NW_027747371.1:0-304 GCF_054177405.1 Leptonychotes weddellii | reverse complement strand
CCAGTCTAAGCTCTACGACCAACTTGCCCCTGTGTTCTCTCCTCAAGTGGGACACGTTAGTCTTGGGCTCCAAGGAAAACTACCTGGCCATGCCCTTGAAGATCAGGAGGCACTCCTCTGTGACATCTTGTCTCTCAGATGGCCTCTGGCATGGCTACGGACAGTCATGCACAGATGTGTCCAAGTCCATTTCTGGGTGGAGGGCTGAAAATGGACTTCAGATTCTGCTGAAGAAGAGGTGAACATCCTTACCATGTTTTGGCCTGGAAGGGAAGCATCTAAAAATTAAGCATACCTTTTTTTT
>NW_027747370.1:0-304 GCF_054177405.1 Leptonychotes weddellii | reverse complement strand
GGCGCCTGGGCGGCTCAGTCTGTTAAGCATCTGCCTTCAGCTCAGGTCACGACCTCAGGGTCCTGGGATGGAGCCCCGCATCGGGCTCCCTGCTCAGTGGGGAGCCTGCTTCTCCCTCTCCCTCTGCCCCTCACCCTGCTCGTGCTCTCTCGTGCTCTCTCTCTCAAATAAATAAGTAAATAAAATCTTTTAAAAAAAAATAACGTAACTGCAGACAATCATCTTCTATTCTTGATGATTGGTGAGAAAGGTGCCCCCTACAGGGGCATGAGAGAAATAGGGCCTCTTTTCCAGCCGTGATGAT
>NW_027747369.1:0-304 GCF_054177405.1 Leptonychotes weddellii | reverse complement strand
TCAAACAATTGACATAACAACTTATCATATATGTATGTGGAATGAAGATTGAGAGGAAACACAGTGTCATGGCTCTGGTTCAAAGTGGCAGGTCTACACACACACCCTGACCTGACCTGGAATCGCTTGTTTCGGTGTCAGTCTTTGTGTTTCTGCTCATACTTAAGGTCATTAGGCACAAGCGACCATGTCTTATCCTTCTGCTAAAAACAGTTACTGCGAAATGGCACTGGTTTTAAAAAGAACTTGTTCTTCGTCTGCAGCAATGTTTCTCCTGAGGCGTTGTCATCAACGCCACACCCTC
>NW_027747368.1:0-304 GCF_054177405.1 Leptonychotes weddellii | reverse complement strand
TGTGGTTTCAATTTATATGTTATCCCTTTAAAATATTCTATCAGTTAAAACAGACTTCAGTATTTCCTCAAGGCTTACATGGTTTTTTTATTTTGTTTTTTGTGTTTTTTTTTTTTTAGTATTTCTGTATTTGTTTATTTGGGCAGTTGTGAATTGCATAAGGTTAAGTTCAATTTCTTCTTTAAAAGTAATGTTAAAAGGTTTTGGAAGAAATAGTTGAGAAAACAGAACTATATTAAGCCCTTATAAACCTCCCTCTATGTGAACAAAGAATCATAACATTGCGTGGTCTTATACCGCACGT
>NW_027747367.1:0-304 GCF_054177405.1 Leptonychotes weddellii | reverse complement strand
GGGCCTGGGGCCTCTCCCGCAGTCCCGGTGTCTCCTCGGATACCAGAGAAGCCAGCTGAACTCGGCAGTCTTTGGACAGGAGGGAGGCGGAGTCCAAAGAGGAAGGTCCCTGGGGAGGGTGACCTCCACTGACCACAGGCTAAGGGACATGCTGCCTGTTCATCCAGAGCCCTGGCCTGGGGAGCTGCTTACCTCGTCGACTCCCTGCAACGACCCTGGGCATCAGGGTGGTTGTTACCCCAGTTGCACCAAAGGGAAACTGAGGGTGGGGGCAGGTGCCTGCCTGACGGAGGGTCTCAGAGCT
>NW_027747366.1:0-304 GCF_054177405.1 Leptonychotes weddellii | reverse complement strand
GATGTGTTTCTTTGCTTTTGTTATTAATTGCCTTATATAATTGGCTGCTCCCATGTTAGGGGCATAGATATTTACAATTGTTAGATCTTCTTGTTGGATAGATCCTTTAAGTATGATATAGTGTCCTTCCTCATCTCTTATTACAGTCTTTGGTTTAAAATCTAATTTGTCTGATATAAGGATTGCCACCCCAGCTTTCTTTTGGTGTCCATTAGCATTAGCATAGGATAGTCATCTTGGAACTAACTTCCCATATTCCTGGCTTAAAAATGTACCCTACTGATAAAAGTTACCTCTGGATAGT
>NW_027747365.1:0-4491 GCF_054177405.1 Leptonychotes weddellii | reverse complement strand
TCTCAAATTCTGCCCTCGTGATCCAGTAGTTGTTTATGTCTCTTTTTCTCAGCTTCTTTTTTTCCCATCATTTGGTCTTCTATATCACTGATTCTCTCTTCTGCCTCATTTATCCTAGCAGTTAGCACCCCCATTTTTGATTGCACCTTATTAATAGCCTTTTTGATTTCAATTTGGTTAGATTTTAGTTCTTTTATTTCTCTAGAAAGAGTTTCTCTAATAACTTCCATGCTTTTCTCAAGCCCAGCTAGTATCTTTAAAGTGATGATTCTGAACTCTAGATCCGACATTGCACTAATGTCTGTATTGAGTAGGTCCCTGGCAGTCGGTACTACCTCTTGTTCTTTTTGTTGAGGTGATTTTTTCCGTCTTTTCATTTTGTCCAGAGGAGAATAGATGAATGAGAGAACAAAATGCTAACAGGGTAACAATGTCCCCAGAAAATATACTCTAAACAAATCAGAAAAGACCTGAAGCCAGGGGAAAAGAAAGTGAAAGAAAGAAAAAAGAAAAAGAAAGAAAAAAGAAAAAGAAATAAAAAAGAAAAAGATAAAGATAAAACAAACAAAAACAGAACAAAACAAAACAAAACAGAATATGATCAAATATGATCAGGCTGATGCATAGATCAGTGTCACACACTAGATTTGGGGTGTATTTTGGTCTGTTAGAAGAAAGTGTCTCCCAAAATTTTAAAGAAAGAAAAACTTATATATTTACAAAAGTAAGGGTTGATATGATGAAGGGATGGAATATGACTGTAAAGGTGAAAATTATAAAAAATTTTATAAAAGGAATTGATAAGAAGTTGTTTGAAAAAAGAAAGAAGAGGATTTTTAAAAAAAGGAAAAAAAAGGGAGAGAATGTGATTAGGCAGGAGTGTAGAACAAAACCATACACTAGAGATTTAGGGTATATTTTGATCTGTTAGAAGAAACTATCTCAAACTTTTAAAGAGAGAACAACTTACATATATATATGCCAAAAATAAGCATAGCTAGTATGAAGGGATAGAATATAACTCTAAAAATGAAAAATAAAAATGTTTTTTAAAAAAGGGATTGATAAGATGTTGGTTGAAAAAGGGAAAAAAAAATTCAAAAAAAAAAAAAAGACAGGCAAAAAAGAATTAACTTTGAAAGACTAAAGAATCATGGTAAAAAACCCGTGAATTCTATGTGCATTATTCCCCTAGTGCTGGAGTTCTACTCTTCTCATTGATTGGTGAATTTGGTCTTGGCTGGCCCTGCTGATCTTCTGGGGGAGGAGCCTGTTGCTGTGGTTCCCAAATGTCTTTGCAGGAGGCGGAATTGCCCCGCCCTTGCCCAGTCCAGGCTAAGTAATCTGCTCAGGTTTGCTCTCAGGAGCTTTTGTTCCAAGCTTTCCGTACCGCTTTGGAGGCCGAGAGTGAAAATCGCAGCCTCCCAATCTCTGCCCCGGAGGAGCTGAGAACTCAGGGCCCTGCTCCTCAGTGAGCCCCCAGAGAAAAGCAGTCAGTCACTCCCATCTCCCCAGTCTCCGGTCGCACTCCGTGCTCACCTGGCCTGTGACTGAGTGTTTCTATCTCTGGCGCCCGACTAGGTGTGGAGTCTCCAAACCCAGCAGATCCCTGTGGTGCGCTCCCGCACCGCTCCTCCTGGGGGAAGAAGGGGAGTCTCCCCAGATCTGCCACTTGTTGGGTCCCTGCTGGAAAAGCAGTGGCCTGACTGTGCCACAGATCATGGTTTATGGCAACCCCGAGCTGAGAGCCCACGCCTTGGCTCCGTCTCTGCAGCCAGCTTCCCCTTTCCTATACCTGGGAGCTCTGCCACACTCAGGCATCCCCGGTCTTTCTGTGACCCCGAGGGTCCTGAGACCACACTGTCCCATGAGGGTTCCACTCCCCGCTTAGCCACTGGAGTGACGTCCCTCAGTAGAGCAGACTTCTAAAAGTTCTGATTTTGTGCTCCGTGGCTCTATCACTTGCCAGAAGTGGCCAACGGAGGCCCCCTCCCCTGCCGTCTATCCTCCCGAGTATTGCCTTGGATTCATTCCTCTGCACGTCCTACCTTCCAGAAAGTGATCGCTTTTCTGTTCAGAGAGTTGTTGCTATTCTTTTCTTTGATCTCCTGTTGAGTTTGTAGGTGTTCAGAATGGTTTGATCCCTATCCAGCTGAATTCCTGAGACCAGACGAAATCCAGGTCTCCTACTCCTCCGCTATCTTGCCTCTCCATTGTTAGAACTTATTACGAGCAGCTATATGCCAACAAACTGGGCAATCTGGAAGAAATAGATGCATTCCAGGATACTTATATACTACCAAGACTGAAACAGGAAGAAATAGACAGTCTGAATATACCAATAACCAGTAATGAGATTGAAGCAGTAATCAAAAACTTCCCAAAAAACAAGAGTCCAGGGCCAGATGGCTTACCATGGGAATTCTACCAAATATTTAAAGAAGAAATCATACTTATTCTACTGAAGCTATTTCAAAAAATAGAAATGGAAGGAAAACTTCCAAACTCTTTCTATGAGGCCAACATTACCTTGATCCCCAAACCAGACAAAGAGCCCATCAAAAAGAATTACAGACCAATATCCCTGATGAACATGGATGTAAAAATACTCACCATGATCCTAGCCAATAGGATCCAACAGTACATTAAAGGTATTATTCACCACTACCAGGTGGGATTTATTCTTGGGCTGCATTGTGGTTCAACATTCACAGATCAATCAACGTGATAGAGTACATTAACAAAAGAAGGGACAAGAACCATATGATCTTCTCAATAGATGCAGATCAAGCCTCTGACAAAATACAGCATCCTTTCCTGATTAAAATTCTTCAGAATATAGGGAGAGTGGGAACATGCCTCAACATGATAAAAGCCATCTATGAAAAACCCACAGCAAATATCATTGTCAAAGGGGAAAAGCTCAGAGCTTTTCCCTTAAGATCAGGAACACGACAGGTATGCCCACTCTCGCCACTATTGTTCAACATAGTGGTAGAAGTCCTAGCATCAGCAATCAGACAACAAAATGAAATAAAACATTCAAATTGTCAAAGAAGAAGTGAAACTCTCTCTTCACAGATGACATGATACTTTATGTGGAAAATTCAAAAGACTCCACCCCAAAATTGCTAGAACTTATACAGCAATTTAGCAATGTGGCAGGATACAAAATCAATGCACAGAAATCAGTTGCATTTTTATACACTAACAATGTGACTGAAGAAAGGGAAATTAAGGAATGTTTCCCATTCCTAATTGCACCAAAACCATTAGATACCTAGGAATAAACCTAACCAAAAGGTAAAAGATCTGTACTCTGGAAACTATGGAAACTACAGAACACTTATAAAAAGAATTGAGGAAGACACAAAGAGATGGAAAAACATTACATGCTCATGGATTGGAAGAATAAACATTGTTAAAATGTCTATGCTACCCAGAGCAATCTACACATTCAATGCAATCCCTCTCAAACTACCATCAACATTTTTCACAGAGGTAGAACAAAAAAATCCCAAAGTTCATATGGAACCACAAAGGAGCCCCAATCCCCAGGGGAATGTTGAAAAAGAAAACCAAAGTTGGGGGTATCACAATGCCTGACTTTGAACTATATTTCAAGCTGTGTTCACCAAGACAGGCAAAAAAACAGACATATAGACCAATGGAACAGAATAGAGAGCCCAGGAATGGACCCTCAACTCTATGGTCAACTAATCTTTGACAAAGCAGGAAAGAATATCCAATGGAAAAAAGACAGTCTCTTCAATAAATGGTGTTGGGAAAGTTGAACAGCTATATACAGAAGAATGAAACTTGACTGTTCTCTTATACCATAGACAAAGATAAATTCAAAATGGATAAAAGACCTCAGTGTGAGATAGGAATCCATCCAAGTTCATATATTCAATGGAATATTACTCAGCCATTGGAAAGGATGAATACTTACCATTTGCATCAACATGGATGGAATTAGATTGGATTATGCTAAGTGAAATATGTCAAGCAGAGAAAGACAATTATCATATTGTTTCACTCATATGTGGAATATAAGGAATAGTGCAAAGGACCATAGTAGAAGGGAGGGAAAACTGAATGGGAAGAAATCAGAGAGGGAGAAAAACCATATGAGATTCTAGACTCTGGTAAACAAGCTGAGGGTTGCAGAAGGGAGGGGGTGGGGGGATGGGGTAATAGGGCTATGGGTATTAGGGAGGGCATGTGATGTGTTGAGCACTGGATGTTACATGCAAGTGATGAATCATTGAACATTACATCAAAAACTAATGATGTAGTGGCTGCATAATATTCCATTGTATATATATATATACCAAATCTTCTTTATCCATTCATCTGTTGATGGACATCTTGGCTCTTTCCATAGTTTGGCTATTGTGGACATTGCTGCTATAAACATTGGGGTGCACGTACCCCTTCGGATTACTACATTTGTATCTTTGGGGTAAATACCCAGTAGTGCAACTGCTG
>NW_027747364.1:0-304 GCF_054177405.1 Leptonychotes weddellii | reverse complement strand
GGTCCTGGCATCAAGCCCTGCATTAGGCTCCATGCTCAGTGGGAAGTCTGCCTGAGGATTTTCTCTCCCTCTGCCCTTTCCTCTGCTCACACACACTCGCTCTCAAATAAATCTTTTCTTTTTGAAAGTTAGGTTTACAATATTAAATGTGCAGTAGCTTTATGCCTAAAAACTACATAGCTTCATTAAAAAAAAAAAACACTTTATGTGTCTGTTGGCCATTTGTATGGCTTCTTCAGTGTCTGTTCATGTCTTCTGCCCATTTTTTGATTTATTTGTTTTTTGGGTGTTGAGTTTGAGAAGT
>NW_027747363.1:0-304 GCF_054177405.1 Leptonychotes weddellii | reverse complement strand
TGTGGTGGTTTTTGGTGAACATAAGTTATTAACTGAAATAACTTAAAATATATTAATGTTTTATGTTATGTTTAATACTTTTTTGTGTCTCAATACTTTCCTACGCCAAGATAAAATATGTTATCTTATATATTCTTCTACAAGTTTTTGTTTTTCACATTTGAGACTCTAATTCATTTAGAATTGACTTTTGTTGGGGTGCCTGGGTGGCTCAGTTGGTTAAGCAACTGCCTTCGGCTCAGGTCATGATCCTGGAGTCCCGGGATTGAGTCCCACATCAGGCTCCCTGCTCAGCAGGGAGTCT
>NW_027747362.1:0-304 GCF_054177405.1 Leptonychotes weddellii | reverse complement strand
GACCAGGCCTCTGTGTTTGGCTGATGGCAGCACCTGGGCCCTGTGGGCAGGGTCTGGTCACACTGTGATCCACATTCAAGGGACATGTGTCACTGCAGTCCTTGATTTTTTTTTTTTCCTGTTTCAATTGTGGCGCATAAAGACACTTGCGCTTGTTTTTTTTCTGTGATGACAGAGAAAACAGAACACTGCAGACATCCTTCAGAACCTGACGGGAAGAAACATTTCGGATTATCTGGTGAAGACCTATGTGCAGATCATAGCCAAAAGGTCATTATTTACTAAACTTGGCCCTTGCTTTTTT
>NW_027747361.1:0-304 GCF_054177405.1 Leptonychotes weddellii | reverse complement strand
CTCCCCCATTTGCTATGTGACTTCGGGCAAGATCCCTCTGTGTCTTGGGTTTGTTATCTAAAAGATGGGAGGTGAGAAGAGGTAACGTAAGCAAGCTCCAGTTCAGTGTCTTGCACCAAATAAAGACTCCAGGAGCTTCCATTGCCTTCCTTCCTCTTCCTCGAGCCATTTCTTTTTTTTTTTTTTAAAGATTTTATTTATTTATTTGAGAGAGAGAATGAGAGAGAGAGAGAGAGAGCATGAGAGGGGGAGGGTCAGAGGGAGAAGCAGACTCCCTGCCGAGCAGGGAGCCCGATGCGGGACT
>NW_027747360.1:0-304 GCF_054177405.1 Leptonychotes weddellii | reverse complement strand
TTTTTTTTTTTAAAGATTTTATTTATTCATTCATGAGAGATAGAGAGAGAGAGGCAGAGGCAGAGGGAGAAGCAGGCTCCCCGCGGAGCAGGGAGCCCGATGCGGGACTCGATCCCAGGACCCTGGGATCATGACCTGAGCTGAAGGCAGACGCTTAACCGACTGAGCCACCCAGGCGTTCCCATACAACTTATTCTTGATTCATTAAAAAAAATACATACGCAAACATATATGGGCATAAAATAGTGCCAATGGTGCAAATGTCAGCAAATAACAATAGGAGATCTGAGGAAAAGGTAGAGGG
>NW_027747359.1:0-304 GCF_054177405.1 Leptonychotes weddellii | reverse complement strand
GAATCATTAAACTGTGGTACATTCACACCATGGGATATTCAGCCAAGAGAAAGGAAGGAACTATGGATACACACAACAATTTGATGAATCTTGGGATTTATACTGATCTCAAAAAGGTAACATCCTGCATGAGTCCCATTTTTGAAATGGCAAAACTAGATATGGAGTGGTGGTTGCACGAATATAAATGTGATAAAATCGCACTGACCTAAACCCACACATGTGTATACACACGTACACACCAACAAGGACATGTGAAACTAGAGAAATGTGAGTCAGGTCTGTGGATTGTACCAGTGCTAAT
>NW_027747358.1:0-304 GCF_054177405.1 Leptonychotes weddellii | reverse complement strand
TTAGAGAATTTCTCACAGCAATGAAAAGCCACAAGTTGACCAAGTAAGTAAAAAAAATTTTTTTAATTTTTAATTTAAATTCAATTTAGTTAGCATATAGTATATTATTAGTTTCAGGGATAGAATTTAGTGACTCATCAGTTGCACATAACACCCAGTGCTCATTACATCAAGTGCCCTCCTTCATGCCCATCATCCACTTACCCCATCCACCCACCCACCTCCCCTCCAGCAACCCTTAGTTTGTTTCCTACAGTTAAGATTCCCTTATGGTTTGCCTCCCTCTCTGTTTTTATCCTATTTT
>NW_027747357.1:0-304 GCF_054177405.1 Leptonychotes weddellii | reverse complement strand
GAATCAGGACTGCTGGTCACTCAGGAAGTTCGGTGACTGATGCTTGCCTGGTCTTGGTGTACCGCTGCTGTTTCTATCCACCTGCTTGATTCTGCCTTGACATATGGAAGAGATGAAGTCCCATATCTTCCCCCCAGGTGTCTTTGATTGAACTGGGACACTGAGGTGGGGTAGGGTGCCACAAGAGACTGACGCCTGTGGGAGTCTGGAATCAGGCTTTGTGGGGAAACCGACTTGGGCTCAGGCATGATCCCAATTCATCTCTATGAACATACCAACAACAATCATGCCCCTCATCTCAGGG
>NW_027747356.1:0-304 GCF_054177405.1 Leptonychotes weddellii | reverse complement strand
CTGTTTTCAACTCTCCCTTCGCCCACCTTTCTTTAACTGGAGAGCAAGAGGAGCAGTTAAGCTCCAAAGGGCCTCAGAATTTCTGCAAGAACCTTTACTGTAAGGCACAGTCCCTCCAGTTTGCCGTTTTTTTTCGTCACTGCCTACTGCCCCCAGTGTTTTTGTACTGAACGTGGTTCCTACCTGACGCCTGGAGTCAGGGAGACCAGCCTTCCAAACCTCTCTCTTGGGACCTGGGGACCTTATGTGAACCTCCAAGGTGAAAAAGAGAAGCTGAATCAAAAAACACAGGATTCTTGCAGCT
>NW_027747355.1:0-304 GCF_054177405.1 Leptonychotes weddellii | reverse complement strand
GTAAAAAGAAATAGGTGAAATTGATTTCCAGAATATATTTTGCTTAACCTAATATATCCAAAGTATTATTCCAACATGTAATTAATGTAGAAAATTGCTAGTGAGATATTTTACTTTTTTGTACTAAGTCTTGAAAATCCAGTGTGAATTTTCCACCTATTGTACATCTTAACTCGGACTAGCCACATTTTGAGGGCCCTGTAGCCCCCTAAAGTACTGGACAGTACAGCTCTAGACCATCCTTGTGTCTCCTGGGGACAGGCTATCTCCCCATAAGGCACTCTGACCAGGATTTTCTCCAGTG
>NW_027747354.1:0-4491 GCF_054177405.1 Leptonychotes weddellii | reverse complement strand
AAGAAGAAGAAGGTAGCGGGAGGGGAAGAATGAAGTGGGGGAAATCGGAGGGGTAGACGAACCATGAGAGACGATGGACTCTGAAAAACAAACTGAGGGTTCTAGAGGGGAGGGGGTGGGAGGATGGGTTAGCCTGGTGATGGGTATTGAGGAGGGCACATTCTGCATGGAGCACTGGGTGTTATGCACAAACAATGAATCATGGAACACTTCATCTAAAACTAATGATGTAATGTATGGGGATTAACATAAGAATAAAAAAAAAAAGAAGAAAGTTGCCAAGAGAGTAAGTCCTAAAAGTTAACTTTGTATGGTAACATATTGTAACTAGATTAATTGTGCTGGTCATTTTACAATGTATACAAATATTGAACCATTATGTTATATACCTGAAACCATTATAATGTTCTATGTCAAATATACCTCAATTTAAAAATTATAAAAAAGCATAAGAATTCTACTACTGTAAGGTAACATGTTCCATATGTCAGTTAAGTAAAGTTTGTTTACAGTATTGTGCAGATATTTTATAAACCTTGACTTTTTGGTCTCCTTGTTCATTAAGTTATTAAAAAGATGTTTTAAATTTCCCACTCTTCTTATAGGTCTGTCTATTTCATCTTTTAGTTCTACTAATTTTTTTTAAAGGTTTTATTTATTTATTTGACAGAGAGAGACACAGCGAGAGAGGGAACAGAAGCAGGGGGAGTGGGAGAGGGAGAAGCAGGCTTCCCGCTGAGCAGGGAGCCCGATGCAGGGCTCAATCCCAGGACTCTGGAATCATGACCTGAGCTGAAGGCAGGCGCTTAACGACTGAGCCACCCAGGCGCCCCTAATTTTTTTCATATATTTTGAAACTGCTATTTTGTGTACACTGATTAGAATTGTAATATTTTCTTAATGGACTTTTTTATCTTAAAAAAAAGATACTGAAGAAGTCAGAAGAAAGAAGATTTGGAGAAGAGCAAATCCTTAAAGTTTTCAATATAATAAAAGGAGTATAAATATTCAAGAGAAAATCATTGCAATGTTTGGCAAGTAATATAAAAGAGAAGATACTTCTCATCATGTGTGTTTGTGGTATTGATATGTATGCATAAACCAATTTGAAGGGGAAGTGGGACACAGAAACAGGTTACTGTCATTCAAAAAAATATAAGAGCATATACTATGCATACCACAAAGAAATTAAAGGTATGGCTCCTGCCCTGTATGGAATTAGTAGTCTTTCTTTGGTTATGGGGGAGAACGAATTAAAATACAAATAAATATAGGAGGCCAAGGGAGTGGTAATGTTTATCACTGTGGACCAAGGATGCTTGAACGAAGAGATAAGAAATAAACAGAAACTTGGGAGCCTGGGTGGGTCAGTTGGTCAAGCGACTGTCTTTGGCTTAGGTCATGATCCCAGGGACCTGGGATTGAGTCCCACATCAGGCTTCCCCTGTTCTGCGAGGAGCCTGCTTCTCCCTCTCCCTCTGCTGCCACTCCCACTACTTGTGTTCTCTGTCAAATAAATAAATAAAATCTTTTAAAAAAACCAAAAAAGAAATAAACAGAAACTTGAAGAATACACAGAAAATAAGAAATTCTAATCATAATGATAGCAAATCAACTACTATTACTATTTATTGAGCACTTACTGTGTACCAGGCAATATGTTTAATACTACTATTTCAGTGACTCCTCACCATAACCTTATGAAGGGAGTAGTATTATTCCCATTTCATATATGAGGAAACTGGAACTCAGAATAGTAAAATGATTTCGCCCAGGCTACATAGCAACTAATGACTCTGAATCAAGCATGCAACCAGGCCTGGCTTACTCCAAAGCCAATGACTGTTAAGCCACTGTGTATTATTTTATCCATAAATATTCCTACTGAATTGGTTTTGGATCAGGTAACCAAAACATCAGGTTTGACAGAAAAGTTCTAGCTGCTGCTTTGTGATTCAGACGTGATTAATCCTGCTATTTTCAACCCTCTTTCAAAAAGTGTCTCTGCCCTTGCCTTTAAAAATTCTCTTCCTTTTCTGTGGCAGAGGGCATGTGGATCTGCCTCACTAGCTGGGCTGGAACAATAAACAAAAGTTGAGCCTGTGTCCATTTGTACCCATTTCTACTTTGCACTTTGGATAAATCTGTTTACTTTCATCTCAGAAAGCAGAGTGACATCACTTGCTTTATTTTAGCTGCTGGAAAGGATGAAAGTTCTCCCAGCAAAAATATGCCTTTGAGCTAGTGAAAATGATTGATATAGGGTATCAATCTTCATTCTTCTGAGACAAATCTATCTTTGAAACAGAGTGGGGGGAGAGACAGAAGAAAACAAGAGGGAAGGAAGGAAGGGAGAGAGGGAGGAAGGAGGAGAAAGAAGGGAGGGAAGGGAAGGAGGGAGGGAGAGAGCTGTCCTTTTGGTAAGCACAGGTAAGGTCTCTTTCAAAAGTGAAAGCTATTTTATAAATACAATACATGAGAGAGTTCAATAAAAGCAGGTACTAAATATATCACTCAAACTTTTGTGTTCCCTCAAAATTTAGGAGTTCTAGAGTTCTAGTCCAAATTAAATTTTGTGGATTTTAAAACCAAACTCAACATTTTTAAATACATTTTATAATTCATTAATATGTTTTGGAAGTCTTTTAAATGCATATTCTGATAGTGGGTGTAAATCTGTATTAGGGGAATTTTTTGAGGAGAAAATGTTGAGATTGCTCTCCGATCAGGTATGCCCTCATGGTTTATATTCCAAGTTACAATGGGCTTTTAGGGATTTAAACATTCACCAAATACTCAGATGCTACATTTCATAGTTTACTGCACCTGCTAAAACTGACATTTGGTTGAAAATAACTTGTGCACATAGGGCAATGTTTTACTTTTCTCAACTCCCCGATTCTCTCTGCTCTATCAGGAAGCTACAAGCAAATTCAGAGGGAATAATCCACTAGCAACACATGCCAAGGATTGGAGGGAAGTGGGAATTTGATCTCTAAAGAGTGAGATGCTGGTGACTAAAATGACTCAAAAAATATCTTCCCTGCCAAATCTCCTGCCAATGTGACCAGTAAGAAAAAGATAAGTGCCAAAGGATGATGGAGAGTTGGGTCTTTTCTAACTATTCAGTACTTATTTGTCTACCAACACAGCAAGCTATACAGGGTACCTCATTTCACACACACACACACACGCACACACACACACACACACACACCACAGAAGGTAGGAAAATCTAAATTGCTACTGTCCACATTGGGTTTATTCATTTTTTGAGTGACTGCTACATGCTAGTCATTTTAGGTTGTTTAAACAGTTATTTCAGTGTTTCATCGAATATGAGAATTTTCTTAGGAGTTTAACATGTATCTGACTTGTTTAGAATCCTTTAGTGGCTTAGGGCTATATATTACTTCAAAACAAATTGTGACAAAATTATGCCAAAAATGTTTGGCTTAAAACAACCACCATCATATCATATCTCATGATATTGTGGAATAGAAACTCAGGGAGGACTAGGTTAGGTGATTCCTCTGCTCCAAGTAAGTGTTATCAGTAAGGTTATTCACTAGTGTTAATCACCATTTTTATCTCTACTATGCTAACCAAGCCATCATCATCTCTCCCCTGGATTACTGGAGCTGTTTCCTAACAGCTCTCCATGTTTCTGCCTTTGCCTACAGTCTACCTATCATTTTAGTCCATCTTCAAACAATCTTCTTTCCCATATAACAACAAATCAGTTAGCAGTAGAACCGTAGCCAAATCTACTTTTCCATTTGGCTAGACCCACTAGGAAATTAGGAGTTTAATAAGGGAATATTCACATTGTATTCGAATATCCCAAAGATACCTACCTAATATTTCATTGCCAGAGGCAATTTTATTCTTATAAATTAGTGCAACTGAATGACCTTTACCTTGTTAAATACTTGATATGAGTGTTTTATTGTTGTTGTTTGTATCTTTAGCAACAAAACTTTATTAGCTAATAAAATCTTATACAGGACTCCAATGCAGTTGAACCTTGAACAACACAGGGTTTAGAGGCATCAACCCCTCATGCAGTCAAAAATCTGTGTAAATCCCAAAATACTAGCCAATAGGATCCAACAGTACATTAAAAGGATTATTCACCACGACCAAGTGGGATTTATCCCTGGGCTGCAAGGTTGGTTCAACATCCGCAAATCAATCAACATGATACAATACATTAACAAAGAAAGAAGAAGAGTCATATGATCCTCTCAATAGATGCAGAAAAAGCATTTGACAAAGTACAGCATCCTTTCTTGATCAAAACTCTTCAGAGTATAGGGATAGAGGGTACATACCTCAATATCATAAAAGCCATCTATGAAAAACCTACAGCGAATATCATTCTCAATGGGGAAAAACTGAGAGCTTTCCCCCTAAGGTCAGGCATGCGGCAGGGATGTCCACTATCACCACTGCTACTCGACATAGTACTACAAGTCCTAGCCACAGCAA
>NW_027747353.1:0-304 GCF_054177405.1 Leptonychotes weddellii | reverse complement strand
GAGTCACCAATGAATGAGGCCTTGGAAAAGCCAATCCTTGATCTTGTTTTCTCACCTCAAGAAAGTACAGTAGGGCACCTGAGTAGCTCGGTGTGTCTGCCTTCGGCTCAGGTCATGATCCCAGAGTCTTGGGATCTAGTCCTGCATCATTGGGCTCCCTGCTCAGTGGGGAGTCTGCTTCTCTCTCTGCCCACCCCCCTTGTGGGAGTGTGCTCTTGCTCTCTCACTCTCTCTTTTTTAAAAAAAGTACAATACTTCTTAGGTTTTGAGAATCAAATGACTTAATACATGTGTTGAAAGTATT
>NW_027747352.1:0-304 GCF_054177405.1 Leptonychotes weddellii | reverse complement strand
GATCATGACCTGAGCCGAAGGCAGACGCTTAACCATCTGAGCCACCCAGGTGCCCAAGCACATTCGATTTTTAAGACAGAAGAATAATATAAAAGATTCCACAAAATAAAAAAAAAAATTTGTTTGATACAGACTTCTACTTTCCTATTTCTCATTACTGTTCATTGTTTTTAACAGGAAAAAAGTTCTGCATTGTTATCCATAAGTTTTTACATTAATGATCTGCTCAGAACTCCCAACATGAATTAATTTGATGTAAAAAAAAATCTAGAAAATAATTTGTTTAAAAAGTATGTCTTCCTTT
>NW_027747351.1:0-304 GCF_054177405.1 Leptonychotes weddellii | reverse complement strand
ATTAAGGAGGGCATGTACTGCATGGAGCACTGGGTGGTATATGAAAATAATGGATCGTGGATCACTACATCAAAAACTAATGATGTATTGTATGGTAACTAACATAACATAATAAAATTAAAAAAAAAAAAAAAAAACTAAGACATAGACTTAACTACAGAGAACAAACAGATGCTTACCAGAGGGGAGGTGGGGGGGTGGGTAGGATGAAATGGGGGATGGGGTAAATAGAGGTGATGGGGATTAAGGAATGCATCTGTTGTGATGAGCACTGGTTGATTAAAATAAAACTTTAAAAAAGAGT
>NW_027747350.1:0-304 GCF_054177405.1 Leptonychotes weddellii | reverse complement strand
GCTCAAACATTTTATGATATACTTGCTCATTTGTCAAAAATCTACCTTTGTTACTCTTCCTAAAGATAAGTCAGGTTATGTTAGAAATTTAGGGAAATTTTAATTTTTTTTTTTTCATTTTACATTCCAGAATCCACCTACTTTTTCAAGGATCACCTACTTTTATTTTTTTTGAAGATTTTATTTGTCAGAGAGAGAGCGCATGTGAGAGAGCACAAGCAGGGCGAGTGGCAGGCAGAGGGAGAAGCAGACTCCCCGCTGAGCAAGGAGCCCAATGCAGGACTCAATCTCAGGACCCTGGGGT
>NW_027747349.1:0-304 GCF_054177405.1 Leptonychotes weddellii | reverse complement strand
GTATATGTCTGTGTGTCTGTGGGTGTATATGTCTGTGTGTCTGTGTGTGTATATGTCTGCGTCTGTGTACGTGTGTGCGTGTATGTCTGCGTGTGTATCTGCATCTGTGTGTGTGTGTGTGTCTACATGTGTGTCTGGGTGTGTGTCTGTGTGTGTTTGGACTGGGGATAAAGGAAACATGAACACGCTTCCTTCACTTAGGCCAAGCTGTGGCTTGAAGGAGGTCAGAACTGCTCTAGCAACTAGAAACGCCTTTTCAATCTCGCACACTCTGTTCCGCATCCCCCAAATTCCTAGTGTAACG
>NW_027747348.1:0-304 GCF_054177405.1 Leptonychotes weddellii | reverse complement strand
TGTAGTTTGAAATTAGCTCACAGGCTCAGTTTCTTGACTTTGGTTGTCCTAAAGGAAAAGTATTGTTTTCTGTTTACAACTTTGAAAAATTCACATTTATTAGTTTTTTTTTTTTTTTAGTGTTAAAGATGTTTAAAAATTTAAATAAAACAAAACTTAAAAAATGTATAGAGATGGGGCGCCTGGGTGGCTCAGTTGGTTAAGCAACTGCCTTCGGCTCAGGTCATGATCCCAGGGTCCTGGGATTGAACCCCGCATCGGGCTCCCTGCTCAGCAGGAAGCCTGCTTCTCCCTCTCCCACTCC
>NW_027747347.1:0-304 GCF_054177405.1 Leptonychotes weddellii | reverse complement strand
GCTATTGTCCAAAATCCTTAGAGCTGTCCCCCACAGTGTTCTTCCTCTCTTCCTTCCAGCCAGCTCGGCTGCTACCACAAACACCACAGACACTGAATGCTCACGGTTCCAGGGGGCTGGGAGTCCCAATCGCCCGCTGGGTCCGCTCTGGTGGGAGTCCTCCCCGAGGTTTGCAGCCCGCCCCAGCCCTCCGTGTCCTGATGTGGTGGGGAGCAATGAGACAGGGAGCTCTCCGGGGTCTCCAGCTCAGGCACTAATCCCAGCAGGAGGGCTCCACCCTCATGACCGAATACCTCCCAAAGGC
>NW_027747346.1:0-304 GCF_054177405.1 Leptonychotes weddellii | reverse complement strand
TCCTCCCCACTCACCCCACATCTGAGTCTTAGTGTCCTGCAAGGCTCACTCTCTCAGCCACCATCTCTGATGGTCCCAGCACACCCTGAGGCCCCTTCCCGTGCTGACATTTGCTGTCACGCCAGAAATTTCTATTGGCCTCAGGCTTCCTGTCTCACTGTGTCCCTTCAATTGTTCACCATTGCTTCATGTTTGTATTTTTCCCTATCTTCTCGACGCATCAGGTGGCCTGAGGACAGCCTCAGCGGACCTCGTACCAGCCAGAGCTCCACGATTATGGGCCACATATGCAGATCAGTACATC
>NW_027747345.1:0-304 GCF_054177405.1 Leptonychotes weddellii | reverse complement strand
TTCTTTTGTCATTATATTTTAAGATGGGGGAAATAACAACAATTTTGTGTGCTGATGAAAACGATCAGTAGAGGGGTGCCTGGGTGGCTCAGTCAGTTAAGCTTCTGCCTTCAGCTCAGGTCATGATCTGGTGGTCCTGGGATCGCGCCCCACATGGGGCTCCCTGCTGACCAGGGGGTCTGCTCCTCCCTCTTATTCTCCTCTGTGTGCCCTCTCTCTCAAATAAATAAAGTCTTTAAAAAAAGAAAATGAGGGGCACCTGGGTGGCTCAGTCGTTAAGCGTCTGCCTTCGGCTCAGGTCATG
>NW_027747344.1:0-304 GCF_054177405.1 Leptonychotes weddellii | reverse complement strand
GACCCCTCCCACCCACCCCCTGCCCTCCATGGAGATGAGCTGTGGGCTCTTCCCTGTACCTGCGGTAGGAGGTCCTGCTCACCTGTCCAGTACCCCAGCCCTCCTCCACCCGCTGGAAACTGGCCAGGGCGGTTTTCCTAACTGGCTAGCCACATTACAATCTCAACAGAATTAACCAAAAAAAAAAGAGAGAGAGAGAGAAAGGGAAAGAAAAGAAAACAGTCCTTGCGGGCGCCTGGGTGGCTCAGTTGGTTAAGCGACTGCCTTCGGCTCAGGTCATGATCCTGGAGTCCCTGGATCGAGT
>NW_027747343.1:0-4491 GCF_054177405.1 Leptonychotes weddellii | reverse complement strand
GGCGCCTGGGTGGCTCAGTCGTTAAGCGTCTGCCTTCGGCTCAGGTCATGATCCCAGGATCCTGGGATTGAGTCCCACATCGGGCTCCCTGCTCGGCGGGAAGCCTGCTTCTCCCTCCCCCACTCCCCCTGCTTATGTTCCCTCTCTCGCTGTGTCTCTCTCTGTCAAATAAATAAATAAAATCTTTAAAAAAAAAAAAGAAAAGAAACAGGATGTGTCTTAGTTATGATTTATCTATACATGGGCAGGGCAGAATGTGTCAGTCATTCCTCATACAGGCATTCAGGAAATAGCTACAATTAGAACATTACACCTAAATTCATTTCTACCCTTTGATTTGGAAAGGAGAGTTCCAGTACTCATTCCATAATTCTTTTAACTACTTTTATTTCCCCATCCACAGTCTGGGACATATTAGTCAAATTTCTGGGAATTTTGCAGGACTCTCAAAAATGAATGGGAATATTAAGATGTCCCCAAAAGAGAATAGATCATGTTAGTCTGTGGGAAATGGTCAGTATTGGGGGTTAAACTCACCCCCAAGCAGTCTGAATTAAAGCAGATGTTTTAATATGCTTTTTAAGAAAAGAATAAATGCAAACAATAAATCAAAGTTGAAATAATTGGAAAATCCAAAACTGTCATAAGCAGATAACATGATCATATGCAAAGAAAAACCAACAGAATTAAACCATTATAACTAAAAACAGGTCGGCAAAATTTTCACACACAAGATTAACTTACAAAGATCAAAAACATTTTTGTATACTAGCAATAACCAACTAGAATATTTTAAAATCTAAGATACCACCTACAAAAGCCAAAACAAAAGCAAAATATAGTAATTAGCAAAAAATACACTAGATATTTATGTAAAAATCTAAAAATATATCAATGGATATATATATATAATCCAAATATATGGTGAATCATTTCATACTCTTAATATAAGTTATAATCATCAGGATGTTGGTATTCTTGAATTAATCTATAAATTCAATACATTTCCAATCAAAGTACTAGCTGGATTAAAAAAAAAACTAAATAACGTATTCTAAAATTTATATGAAAGGAAAAGATCCATGTATAAGTCAACTTTGTAAAAAAAATAGTGTTGTTCTCCTATGTATTATCCTATAAAGTCATAGTAATTCAACATGTGAGCATTAGTATAAGAACAGACAAATAGAGCCATGGAGCAAAATAAGATGTTAGAGATAGAACCAAATTCATTTAATATATTTTATAAGTGGTACTGGAAAACAATCAGGAAGAGATTGTCTTTTTAATTGATTTAATTGGGAAAAATGGCTTACTATATGGAGAAAAATAAAACTGGATTCCTAAGCTGAAACCATATATAAAGGTGGATGCCAGGTTAATTAAAGACCTATAGATGAAAAGTAGAGCTTTAAAGTTAATAGAAAGCATTAGGGAAATATTTGTGACCGAGGGCTGGGGAAGACTTTTTAAAATATTAGAAGTACAAAAAGTGCATAAAAGTACAAAAGACAAAATGTGATTATAATAAGATTAAAGATAGTTCTTCAACAAAGGATATCATAGCTAAAGTTGACAGTAACAGATTGAGAGATGGCATATGTGATGACAAACTAACTGAGATTAATACCTAGAAACTCTTGCAACTCAGCAAGAGAATACGGGACCTCCAACAGAGAAGTGGATTATGAACAGGAAATTTGCATAGGATGAAACCAAAATGAGATCAAGCAAACATACAAAGAGATGTCAAAAATCATCTGAAATTAAAGAAAGGAAAATTACCCCCCCCATTTTATTGTCAATAATTTAGAACCTGAATAGTATGTCAGTCAGTGGGGATGGGGGGAAAGGGGAACCCTCATGGTGGGAGTATAGACTGAAGCTTCCATTTTGAAGAGCAGTCTGGCAGTACTTGCTTAAACTGAGTATACACATACCCTCACATCAAGCAATCTCCTCCTGGCTACATATCCCAGAAAGGGTTTTCCAGGCCAATTAAGGCACATGTACAAAGATGCTTATTACAGCATTGCTCATGGTAGTGGAGAGATGGAGGCAAACTGAATGTATGCCACCAGAGGAATGGATAAATGAATCATGAGGAAAGCATATTATGAATTACAGTGACACATTTAGATGTAACAGAACAGATCTACCCAGCTAGCCTGTCTAAATCTTAAAACCACAGTGTTCAATATAGAAAAAAAATGAGGTCTACAGCATAATACAATATACATTAAGTGAAATACATGTATACAAATCAAATAACACATTTTATAAGTATATGTATAAAGGGATATATGTGTGTGTGTTTATACACATCTATCTATGTATCTATCATCTGTCTATCATCTATCTATCATCTATTATCAACATCTATCACCTATCATCTATTATCTATCATCTATCTATCTATCATCTATCATCTATCTATCTATCTATCTATCTATCTATCTATCTATCTATCTATCTATCTATCGTCTACCTCCCTATCATCTATCATCTCAGAGATGTTCAAATGGTTGCCTGTGGCAGAGAGGGAGATAGGAGTGAAGATGAACACACAAATGGGACCATAAATGAACCACTGGTATGGTGTGCCCATAAATAAGACTTATGATTAACTCAATTCTCTACACCTGAGATCAATACTCATGTGAGTTCACATGTACACATAGGGACACACATGAGACTGGGAAAACATAGCAAGGAGTTTAGAAACCAGCCTTCCACATAACCTTACCAAACACCCATTAAAGACCATCCAGCAAGTGTGCCTTACATGCAACAGGAAAGCCTCTGTGTTACAGAATGATTTATTTGCTTCTGCAGAGACTGAAGTTGATGTAACTTTATTTTTGACATGGAGCCACTTTTCCACAAGTGGAATATCAAGACATTCCTCTCCACCAGAGCAATTTGGGAATTTCATTTAGCTTCATTATAATAAAACTTCACCTAACCTGAGCACATGATAAGCAACTTCTATTGTGTTTTCTATATTCCTATATCTAAGGAAAAGGCAAGTTGTTCTCCAAATTTATGTAGATGCTAGAATTCTAAGATGAAAAATAGTGGGGGGAAAAACAGCTCACATGCCTCAGATGCTAAGCAAGGTTTCAGCAACTGTTTCCAGATTTTCAGAAAATCTTTAACTTCATCAAGGGACAAATCAATTTGCAGGTGCATTGACAGCTATTTAAGCTGGAGGAAGCATATTAAAGGCACAGCCAATTAACCCTTCATGCCTGGATCATTTAATCTGGGTTTTCACAGACTTTTTAGGTATTTATTATGATTTCTATGAACTTAATTTTTAGAGGTCATTATTTTTTAAATTAAAATTTATCTATTAAAAAAACACTTAATTTACAAAAAAAGTAAGGCAAAACCAGAAATAGAATAAATCATTCTCCAGTCTGAGATGCATTAAAACTTTCTGGGAACAAGAATATTCTATGTGTGGGGCACCTGGGTGGCTCAGATGGTTAAGCGTCTGCCTTCGGCTCAGGTTATGATCCCAGGGTCCTGGGATCGAGCCCCGCATCGGGCTCCCTGCTCAGCAGGGGGCCTGCTTCTCCCCCTCCCTCTGCTTCTCCCCATGCTCATGTTCTCTCTCTCTCTCTGTATCTCTGTGTCTCAAATGAATAAATAAAAAAATCTTAAAAAAAAGAATATTCTATGTGCATTTAGAAATGCAGTGCATTTATTGTATCCTGTATGTGCTTAGTAGTAAGCACTAAATAATTATTTATGTGCACTAAGATAAAAGGTTAATTGAGCTCCCAAGGTTAATGGACTTCCATATTAGCAGAATTTTTCTCAAAAGTGTTTCCTATGCAAGAGATTTTTATTTCTATTTTTATAGTCTTCATTCATTCATTCTTAAATCCATGTTTTCATTCATTAGTGAATGCTGACTCCATGCCAAGGACTGCTGGAACCTTTGGTGTCACCCTCATTGGTCTGCTTGTCCATGACAGGGTCCGGGTCTTAATTCATCTCTGTAGTTCCAACACCAGCAGAGTCCATAAGAAATAGGACACACATGTAGGTCTGGTTGAAAAGGAACAGTAGAGGGTCCTTTTGCTCCCTCCACCAATTCCATGTGGGACATTGCCCTTTTTCCTTGCAAGACTTTTTAGGGAGATCCTTTCTCCCACTCCCTATATCTCTGTCCCCTGTCCTTGACTCAGTATTTAATAACATAAATGCTGTTTATTACTCTTTGTGAGGAAATTTAGTCCCTATCATTGTTTCTCAGCATCATAGCAAAGAAAGTGAGTAGCGATGCTTATTTTGTGCGAGGCACTGTTCTAAGAATTGTACATGCAGTTAATCATCTAGGCCTTGCTACAGCTTCTGAGGAGGTGTCCAGCTCACATCTCTCAGAGGCTAAATAAGTCAAAATCTGCTTCCAGATTTTCAGAAAATCTTTAACTTCATGAAAAATAAATCAACTTGCAAGTACAATTGACAGCTACTATT
>NW_027747342.1:0-304 GCF_054177405.1 Leptonychotes weddellii | reverse complement strand
TTTTTTAAAGATTTTATTTATTTATTTGAGACAGAGAGAATGAGAGAGACAGAGAGCACATGAGAGGGGGGAGGGTCAGAGGGAGAAGCAGGCTCCCTGCCGAGCAGGGAGCCCGATGCGGGACTCGATCCCAGGACTCCAGGATCATGACCTGAGCCGAAGGCAGTCGCTTAACCAACTGAGCCACCCAGGCGCCCCTTGCCATTTAATTTTTTAAAAGAGTACAAAACCCCAAAGTTTTCTTGAAATTTCATTTTCTTGTCATTTTACTAGATCAGGGGAAATAAATATATATTTTTTAACG
>NW_027747341.1:0-304 GCF_054177405.1 Leptonychotes weddellii | reverse complement strand
GCTTGTCATATTGCACTGGCTAAGATCTTTAATAGAATGAATAGAAATGGTGGTAACAGACATCTTTGCTTTACTCTTTATTTTAATGAAAATGTTTTTATCTTTTCCCCCAATTTATTTAAAAAAAATTCCAGACCTACAGAAAAGTTGAAAGAATGAGATAATATCCATATCCTCTTCCTAAAACTTAGCGATTGCTGGGGCGCCTGGGTGGCTCAGTCGTTAAGTGTCTGCCTTCGGCTCAGGTCATGATCCCAGGGTCTGGGGATCGAGCCCTACATCGGGCTCTCTGCTCAGCAGGAAG
>NW_027747340.1:0-304 GCF_054177405.1 Leptonychotes weddellii | reverse complement strand
TTATGCACAAACAATGAATCATGGAACACTACATCTAAAACTAATGATGTAATGTATGGGGATTAACATAAGAATAAAAAAAAAAACTGGTGAGAAGAAGCTCTTGGTCTTGGGCACATGTATGACCTCCATCTCTGCTATGGAGCTACTCTGTTCACATAGCCCTTATACCAGCTCTGGAGTGGTTCACACGAACATGTGGAGTCACTCTATCTAGCTTATTGTTCGAAGCCTCTTCCACAGTGGACACTCTTTGGTGTGATATTCTTTTGTGGTTCCATCCGGATCTCCTTGTCCCTGCCTT
>NW_027747339.1:0-304 GCF_054177405.1 Leptonychotes weddellii | reverse complement strand
GCCGGAGCTCCAGAGCAGACTCACTGCCCCTCCACGATCCCAGAGAGTCCTAGGACAGGCTCATCGGTGATGCTGGGGCACGGGGACCCCAAGCCGATCAGCCAATCAGTCTCCATCCCCCAAGGTGACCTTGTGGCTCTACTCTTCCCTTCCCTGGGGGCCTTTCTGACTTTGGGGTCACCCTGGGGCCCGCCTGGCCTGTTAGAAACCTGCCCCCGGTGACGCTAGGGTCTTCACTCCCAAGGCGGCCCCACCACCGGAGCAAGTGAATTTCCAAGCTCATGTGCTCTGAGCCCTGAAGGTG
>NW_027747338.1:0-304 GCF_054177405.1 Leptonychotes weddellii | reverse complement strand
TTTGTAGTTTGAAATTAGCTCACAGGCTCAGTTTCTTGACTTTGGTTGTCCTAAAGGAAAAGTATTGTTTTCTGTTTACAACTTTGAAAAATTCACATTTATTAGTTTTTTTTTTTTTAGTGTTAAAGATGTTTAAAAATTTAAATAAAACAAAACTTAAAAAATGTATAGAGATGGGGCGCCTGGGTGGCTCAGTTGGTTAAGCAACTGCCTTCGGCTCAGGTCATGATCCCAGGGTCCTGGGATTGAACCCCGCATCGGGCTCCCTGCTCAGCAGGAAGCCTGCTTCTCCCTCTCCCACTCC
>NW_027747337.1:0-304 GCF_054177405.1 Leptonychotes weddellii | reverse complement strand
TGGCAATGATTTCTTGATATGACACCAAAAGTAAAGGCAACAGGGGCAACCTGGGTGGCTCAGTCAGTGATGTATCCAACTCTTGATTTGGGCTCAGGTCATGATCTCAGGGTCCTGGGATACAGCCTCACACTGGGCTCCTCTCTCAGCAGGGCGTCTGCTTGAGATTCTCTCCCTCTCCCTCTGCCCTTCCCCCCCACTCACACGTTTTCTCTCTCTCTCTCTCTCTCTAATAATCTTATTTTATTTTATTTTATTATGTTATGTTAATCACTATACATCATTAGTTTTTGATGTAGTGTTC
>NW_027747336.1:0-304 GCF_054177405.1 Leptonychotes weddellii | reverse complement strand
TTTTAAGGACAGATAGCATCTCAGGTTTTGGAAAAATCAGTCTTGTCCTTAAGTAGACACGTGCTTGCAAGTGGCACGGGGCTCACCTTGCCTCCTAGTGGCTGCGACTTAAGGGGAGCACGGCTTTGTGGGTGAAGGGACTTAGGAGGCAGCCAGACCCGCAGAGCCCCAGAGAGTAGCAGATGCTGCCCAAACACCATGTCTCTCCACTCTGAGTGCTCCCAAAGTGCAGACAGTGGCAGGCAGGGCCCACCAGCTTCTGACACCATTCATGTGCTCCAAATGACCTTGGGAACAGGTTTTC
>NW_027747335.1:0-304 GCF_054177405.1 Leptonychotes weddellii | reverse complement strand
ATCTAAAACTAATGATGTAATGTATGGGGATTAACATAAGAATAAAAAAAAAAGAAAACCTTAAAAAAAAATAAAAATAAAAACTGCAAAAAAAAAAAGTGGGTAAAAGGAAAGAAAATGTAGTGAATCTGTAAGCACTTGAGGAAGGAGATGCTGTTCTCAACAGCAACAGTCTCCATCCCTGAAGGAGGGCCCTCCACTGTGCTCTAGCCCTGGGGGCCTCCCTGCGGGATTCTGGTCCAGTTGGCTTACGGGCTACACTGCCCCTGAAAGCCCTCCCTGGGGAGGCTCCATGGCTGCTGCT
>NW_027747334.1:0-304 GCF_054177405.1 Leptonychotes weddellii | reverse complement strand
TCTCTCTCTATATATGCATATGTATATATAATTTATTATTATTATTTTTTAAGTAGGCTCTATGCCCAACATGGAGCTTGAACTCATGAGCCCAAGATCAAGAGCCACGTGCTCTACCACTGAGCCAGCCAGGTGCTCCTTGTCTTACCTCTTTTCAAGTTAGAGTTGCCCCATGGGGCAAGTAAGAGTGGGGCTTCATTACCTACTTCACCAAAGGGAGAGGCAAGACACTGAAGAGTGATTTGCTCACAGTTCCTTCATTTAACAGATACCTATGGACTACCTAATACCTGCCAATTTCTAG
>NW_027747333.1:0-304 GCF_054177405.1 Leptonychotes weddellii | reverse complement strand
TTAGGTTTAGTCCCGTTGCTGTGTAATTCCCGAGCCCCCGGTTCTTCCTCCTCATAGTTGTCAACAGTATTGCGCACCAGACCATGGGCCCTGACAAGCGTATCTTTTTTTTTTTTTTTTTTCTCATGGCATTTTTGTTTATTTCCTTAGAGTAAATTACTGGAAGTGGGATTACAATTTTAAGTTATTTGGGGGGGGGAGGCAGGAAAGGGCTGAGGGAGAGAACCTATGCCCAATGTGGAGCCCGATCTCACAACCCTGAGATCATGACCTGAGCCAAAATCGAGTCGGACGCTAAACCGAC